>NW_028143284.1:0-153000 GCF_977018435.1 Lepisma saccharinum | reverse complement strand
TCCACGTGTCTTGACATCCAATGTATCCCTGCAAAGTTTGGTGAAGATCTGAGTATGTAGTCTTTGACCTTATATGGAACCTCATATCTGAAAATTTTAAAATTCTTAAAAAATTCGACCAAAATCTTGATGTCTCCAATCCTATGTTGTGTATGTTTTTTCCACGTGTCTTGACATCCAATGTATCCATGCAAAGTTTGGTGAAGATCTGAGTATGTAGTTTTTGACCTTATATGGAAATTCAAATCTGAAAATTTGAAAATTCTTAAAAAATTCGTCCAAAATCTTGATGTCTCCAATCTCTTGTTTTGTACGTTTTTCCACGTGTCTTGACATCCAATGTATCCCTGGAAAGTTTGGTGAAGATCTGAGTATGTAGATTTTGACCTTATCTGGAACCTCCCATCTGAAAATTTGAAAATTCCTAAAAAATTCTTCCAAAATCTTGATGTCTCCAATCTCTTGTTTTGTACGTTTTTTCCACGTGTCTTGACATCCAATGTATCCCTGCAAAGTTTGGTGAAGATCTGAGTATGTAGTTTTTGACCTTATCTGGAACCTCCTATCTGAAAATTTGAAAATTCTTAAAAAATTCGTCCAAAATCTTGATGTCTCCAATCTCTTGTTTTGTACGTTTTTTCCACGTGTCTTGACATCCAATGTATCCATGCAAAGTTTGGTGAAGATCTGAGTATGTAGTTTTTGACCTTATATGGAACATCCTATCTGAAAATTTGAAAATTCTTAAAAAATTCGACCAAAATCTTGATGTCCCCAATTCTATGTTTTGTATGTTTTTTCCACGTGTCTTGACATCCAATGTATCCATGCAAAGTTTGGTGAAGATCTGAGTATGTCGTTTTTGACCTTATCTGGAACCTCCCATCTGAAAATTTGAAAATCCTTAAAAAATTCGTCGAAAATCTTGATGTCTCCAATCTCTTGTTTTGTACGTTTTTTCCACGTGTCTTGACATCCAATGTATCCCTGCAATGTTTGGTGAAGATCTGAGTATGTAGTTTTTGACCTTATATGGAACCTCCTATCTGAAAATTTGAAAATTCTTAAAAAATTTGACCAAAATCTTGATGTCCCCAATCCTATGTTTTGTATGTTTTCCCACGTGTCTTGACATCCAATGTATCCCTGCAAAGTTTGGTGAAGATCTGAGTATGTAATTTTTGACCTTATATGGAACCTCCTATCTGAAAATTTGAAAATTCTTAAAAAATTTGACCAAAATCTTGATGTCCCCAATCCTATGTTGTTTTTTTCCACGTGTCTTGACATCCAATGTATCCCTGCAAAGTTTGGTGAAGATCTGAGTATGTCGTTTTTGACCTTATCTGGAACATCCTTTCTGAAAATTTGAAAATTCTTAAAAAATTCTTCCAAAATCTTGATGTCTCCAATCTCTTCTTTTGTACGTTTTTTCCACGTGTCTTGACATCCAATGTATCCCTGCAAAGTTTGGTGAAGATCTGAGTATGTAGTTTTTGACCTTATCTGGAACCTCCTATCTGAAAATTTGAAAATTCTTAAAAAATTCGTCCAAAATCTTGATGTCTCCAATCTCTTGTTTTGTACGTTTTTTCCACGTGTCTTGACATCCAATGTATCCCTGCAAAGTTTGTTGAAGATCTGAGTATGTAGTTTTTGACGTTATCTGGAACCGCATTTCTGAAAATTTGAAAATTCTTAAAAAATTCTTCCAAAATCTTGATGTCTCCAATCTCTTGTTTTGTACGTTTTTTCCACGTCACTTGACATCCAATGTATCCCTGCAAAGTTTGGTGAAGATCTGAGTATGTAGTTTTTGACCTTATCTGGAACCGCATTTCTGAAAATTTGAAAATTCTTAAAAAATTCGTCCAAAATCTTGATGTCTCCAATCGCTTGTTTTGTACGTTTTTTCCACCTGTCTTGACATCCAATGTATCCCTGCAAAGTTTGGTGAAGATCTGAGTATGTAGTTTTTGACCTTATCTGGAACCGCATTTCTGAAAATTTGAGAATTCCTAAAAAATCCGTCCAAAATCTTGATGACCCCAATCTCTTGTTTTGTACGTTTTTTCCACGTGTCTTGACATCCAATGTATCCCTGCAAAGTTTGGTGAAGATCTGAGTATGTAGTTTTTGACCTTATCTGGAACCTCCTATCTGAAAATTTGAAAATTCTTAAAAAATTCGTCCAAAATCTTGATGTCTCCAATCTCTTGGTTTGTATGTTTTCCCCACGTGTCTTGACATCCAATGTATCCCTGCAAAGTTTGGTGAAGATCTGAGTATGTAGTTTTTGACCTTATCTGGAACCTCATTTCTGAAAATTTGAAAATTCCTCAAAAATTCGTCCAAAATCTTGATGTCTCCAATCTCTTGTTTTGTACGTTTTTTCCACGTGTCTTGACATCCAATGTATCCATGCAAAGTTGGGTGAAGATCTGAGTATGTTGTTTTTGACCTTATATGGAACCTCCTATCTGAAAATTTGAAAATTCTTAATAAATTCGACCAAAATCTTGAAGTCCCCAATTCTATGTTTTGTATGTTTTTTCCACGTATCTTGACATCCAATGTATCCATGCAAAGTTTGGTGAAGATCTGAGTATGTCGTTTTTGACCTTATATGGAAACTCCTATCTGAAAATTTGAAAATTCTTAAAAAATTCGACCAAAATCTACATGTCCCCAATTCTATGTTTTGTACGTTTTTTCCACGTGTCTTGACATCCAATGTATCCATGCAAAGTTTGGTGAAGATCTGCGTATGTCGTTTTTGACCTTATCTGGAACCTCCCATCTGAAAATTTGAAAATTCTTAAAAAATTCGTCGAAAATCTTGATGTCTCCAATCGCTTGTTTTGTACGTTTTTTCCACGTGTCTTGACATCCAATGTATCCCTGCAATGTTTGGTGAAGATCTGAGTATGTAGTTTCTGACCTTATCTGGAACCTCCTATCTGAAAATTTGAAAATTCTTAAAAAATTCGTCCAAAATCTTGATGTCTCCAATCTCTTGTTTTGTACGTTTTTTCCACGTGTCTTGACATCCAATGTATCCATGCAAAGTTTGGTGAAGATCTGAGTATGTAGTTTTTGACCTTATATGGAACCTCCTATCTGAAAATTTGAAAATTCTTAAAAAATTCGACCAAAATCTTGATGTCCCCAATTCTATGTTTTGTACGTTTTTTCCACGTGTCTTGACATCCAATGTATCCATGCAAAGTTTGGTGAAGATCTGAGTATGTCGTTTTTGACCTTATCTGGAACCTCCCATCTGAAAATTTGAAAATTCTTAAAAAATTCGTCGAAAATCTTGATGTATCCAATCGCTTGTTTTGTACGTTTTTTCCACGTGTCTTGACATCCAATGTATCCCTGCAATGTTTGGTGAAGATCTGAGTATGTAGTTTTTGACCTTATATGGAACCTCCTATCTGAAAATTTGAAAATTCTTAAAAAATTTGACCAAAATCTTGATGTCCCCAATCCTATGTTTTGTATGTTTTTCCCACGTGTCTTGACATCCAATGTATCCCTGCAAAGTTTGGTGAAGATCTGAGTATGTAGTTTTTGACCTTATCTGGAACCTCCTATCTGAAAATTTGAAAATTCTTAAAAAATTCGTCCGAAATCTTGATGTCTCCAATCTCTTGTTTTGTACGTTTTTCCACGTGTCTTGACATCCAATGTATCCCTGCAATGTTTGGTGAAGATCTGAGTATGTAGTTTTTGACCTTATATGGAACCTCCTATCTGAAAATTTGAAAATTCTTAAAAAATTTGACCAAAATCTTGATGTCCCCAATCCTATGTTTTGTATGTTTTTTACACGTGTCTTTACATCCAATGTATCCCTGCAAAGTTTGGTGAAGATCTGAGTATGTAGTTTTTGACCTTATATGGAACCTCCTATCTGTAAATTTGAAAATTCTTAAAAAATTCGTCCAAAATCTTGATGTCTCCTTGTTTTGTACGTTTTTTCCACGTGTCTTGACATCCAATGTATCCCTGCAAAGTTTGGTGAAGATCTGAGTATGTAGTTTTTGACCTTATATGGAACCTCCTATCTGAAAATTTGAAAAATCTTAAAAAATTCGTCCAAAATCTTGATGTCTCCAATCTCTTGGTTTGTATGTTTTCCCCACGTGTCTTGACATCCAATGTATCCCTGCAAAGTTTGGTGAAGATCTGAGTATGTAGTTTTTGACCTTATCTGGAACCTCATTTCTGAAAATTTGAAAATTCCTCAAAAATTCGTCCAAAATCTTGATGTCTCCAATCTCTTGTTTTGTACGTTTTTTCCACGTGTCTTGACATCCAATGTGTCCCTGCAAAGTTTGGTGAAGATCTGAGTATGTAGTTTTTGACCTTATCTGGAACCTCCTATCTGAAAATTTGAAAATTCTTAAAAAATTCGTCCAAAATCTTGATGTCTCCAATCTCTTGTTTTGTACGTTTTTTCCACGTGTCTTGACATCCAATGTATCCTGCATAGTTTGGTGAAGATCTGAGTATGTAGTTTTTGACCTTATATGGATCCTCCTATCTGAAAATTTGAAAATTCTTAAAAAATTCGACCAAAATCTTGATGTCCCCAATCCTATGTTTTGTATGTTTTTTCCACGTGTCTTGACATCCAATTTATCCATGCAGAGTTTGGTGAAGATCTGAGTATGTCGTTTTTGACCTTATCTGGAACCTCCCATCTGAAAATTTGAAAATTCTTAAAAAATCCATCGAAAATCTTGATGTCTCCAATCTCTTGTTTTGTACATTTTTTCCACGTGTCTTGACATCCATTGTATTCCTGCAATGTTTGGTGAAGATCTGAGTATGTAGTTTTTGACCTTATATGGAACCTCCTATCTGAAAATTTGAAAATTCTTAAAAAATTTGACCAAAATCTTGATGTCCCCAATCCTATGTCTTGTATGTTTTTTCCACGTGTCTTGACATCCAATGTATCCCTGCTAAGTTTGGTGAAGATCTGAGTATGTAGTTTTTGACCTTATATGGAACCTCCTATCTGAAAATTTGAAAATTCTTAAAAAATTCGACCAAAATCTTGATGTCCCCAATCCTATGTTTTGTATGTTTTTTCCACGTGTCTTGACATCCAATGTATCCATGCAAAGTTTGGTGAAGATCTGAGTATGTAGTTTTTGACCTTATATGGAACCTCCTATCTGAAAATTTGAAAATTCTTAAAAAATTCGTTCAAAATCTTGATGTCTCCAATCTCTTGTTTTGTACGTTTTTTCCACGTGTCTTGACATCCAATGTATCACTGCAAAGTTTGGTGAAGATCTGAGTATGTAGTTTTTGACCTTATCTGGAACCTCCCATCTGAAAATTTGAAAATTCCTAATAAATCCGTCCAAAATCTTGATGACCCCAATCTCTTGTTTTGTACGTTTTGTCCACGTGTCTTGACATCCAATGTATCCCTGCAAAGTTTGGTGAAGATCTGAAGTATGTAGTTTTTGACCTTATACGGAACCTCCTTTCTGAAAATTTGAAAATTCTTAAAAAATTCGTCCAAAATCTTGATGTCTCCAATTTCTTGTTTTGTACGTTTTTTCCACGTGTCTTGACATCCAATGTATCCATGCAAAGTTTGGTGAAGATCTGAGTATGTCGTTTTGAACCTTATCTGGAACCTCCCATCTGAAAATTTGAAAATTCTTAAAAAATTCGACGAAAATCTTGATGTCTCCAATCTCTTGTTTTGTACGTTTTTTCCACGTGTCTTGACATGCAAAGTATCCCTGCAACGTTTGGTGAAGATCTGAGTATGTAGTTTTTGACCATAAACCTCCTATCTGAAAATTTGAAAATTCTTCAAAAATTCGTCCAAAATCTTGATGTCTCCAATCTCTTGTTTTGTACGTTTTTTCCACGTGTCTTGACATCCAATGTATCCCTGCAATGTTTGGTGAAGATCTGAGTATGTAGTTTTTGACCTTATATGGAACCTCCTATCTGAAAATTTGAAAATTCTTAAAAAATTTGACCAAAATCTTGATGTCCCCAATCCTATGTTTTGTATGTTTTTTCCACGTGTCTTGACATCCAATGTATCCCTGCAAACTTCGGTGAAGATCTGAGTATGTAGTTTTTTACCTTATATGGAACCTCCTATCTGAAAATTTGAAAATTCTTAAAAAATTCGACCAAAATCTTGATGTCCCGAATCTTATGTTTTGTATGTTTTTCCACGTGTCTTGACATCCAATGTATTCCTGCAAAGTTTGGTGAAGATCTGAGTATGTCGTTTTTGACCTTATCTGGAACCTCCCATCTGAAAATTTGAAAATTCTTAAAAATCCGTCCAAAATCTTGATGACCCCAATCTCTTGTTTTGTACGTTTTTTCCACGTGTCTTGACATCCAATGTATCCCTGCAAAGTTTGGTGAAGATCTGAGTATGTAGTTTTTGACCTTATCTGGAACCTCCCATCTGAAAATTTGAAAATTCCTAAAAAATCCGTCCAAAATCTTGATGACCACAATCCCTTGTTTTGTACGTTTTTTCCACGTGTCTTGACATCCAATGTATCCCTGCAAAGTTTGGTGAAGATCTGAGTATGTAGTTTTTGACCTTATCTGGAACCGCATTTCTGAAAATTTGAAAATTCTTAAAAAATTCGTCCAAAATCTTGATGTCTCCAATCTCTTGTTTTGTACGTTTTTTCCACGTGTCTTAACATCCAATGTATTCCTGCAAAGTTTGGTGAAGATCTGAGTATGTAGTTTTTGACCTTATATGGAACCTGAAAATTTGAAAATTCTTAAAAAATTTGACCAAAATCTTGATGTCCCCAAACCTAGGTCTTGTATGTTTTTTCCACGTGTCTTTACATCCAATGTATCCCTGCAAAGTTTGGTGAAGATCTGAGTATGTAGTTTTTGACCTTATATGGAACCTCCCATCTGAAAATTTGAAAATTCTTAAAAAATTCTTCCAAAATCTATATGTCTCCAATCTCTTGTTTTGTACGTTTTTTCCACGTCACTTGACATCCAATGTATCCCTGCAAAGTTTGGTGAAGATCTGAGTATGTAGTTTTTGACCTTATCTGGAACCGCATTTCTGAAAATTTGAAAATTCTTAAAAAATTCGTCCAAAATCTTGATGTCTCAAATCTCTTGTTTTGTACGTTTTTTCCACGTGTCTTGACATCCAATGTATCCCTGCAAAGTTTGGTGAAGATCTGAGTATGTAGTTTTTGACCTTATCTGGAACCGCATTTCTGAAAATTTGAAAATTCCTAAAAAATCCGTCCAAAATCTTGATGACCCCAATCTCTTGTTTTGTACGTTTTTTCAAACGTGTCTTGACATCCAATGTATCCCTGCAAAGTTTGGTGAAGATCTGAGTATGTAGTTTTTGACCTTATCTGGAACCTCCTATCTGAAAATTTGAAAATTCTTAAAAAATTCGTCCAAAATCTTGATGTCTCCAATCTCTTGGTTTGTATGTTTTCCCCACGTGTCTTGACATCCAATGTATCCCTGCAAAGTTTGGTGAAGATCTGAGTATGTAGTTTTTGACATTATCTGGAACCTCATTTCTGAAAATTTGAAAATTCCTCAAAAATTCGTCCAAAATCTTGATGTCTCCAATCTCTTGTTTTGTACGTTTTTTTTACGTGTCTTGACATCCAATGTATCCATGCAAAGTTTGGTGAAGATCTGAGTATGTAGTTTTTGACCTTATATGGAACCTCCTATCTGAAAATTTGAAAATTCTTAAAAAATTCGACCAAAATCTTGATGTCCCCAATCCTATGTTGTTTTTTTCCACGTGCCTTGACATCCAATGTATCCCTGCAAAGTTTGGTGAAGATCTGAGTATGTCGTTTTTGACCTTATCTGGAACATCCTTTCTGAAAATTTGAAAATTCTTAAAAAATTCTTCGAAAATCTTGATGTCTCCAATCTCTTCTTTTGTACGTTTTTTCCACGTGTCTTGACATCCAATGTATCCCTGCAAAGTTTGGTGAAGATCTGAGTATGTAGTTTTTGACCTTATCTGGAACCTCCTATCTGAAAATTTGAAAATTCTTAAAAAATTCGTCCAAAATCTTGATGTCTCCAATCTCTTGTTTTGTACGTTTTTTCCACGTGTCTTGACATCCAATGTATCCATGCAAAGTTTGGTGAAGATCTGAGTATGTAGTTTTTGACTTTATATGGAACCTCCTATCTGAAAATTTGAAAATTCTTAAAAAATTCGACCAAAATCTTGATGTCCCCAATTCTATGTTTTGTATGTTTTTTCCACGTGTCTTGACATCCAATGTATCCATGCAAAGTTTGGTGAAGATCTGAGTATGTCGTTTTTGACCTTATCTGGAACCTCCCATCTGATAATTTGAAAATCCTTAAAAAATTCGTCGAAAATCTTGATGTCTCCAATCTCTTGTTTTGTACGTTTTTTCCACGTGTCTTGACATCCAATGTATCCCTGCAATGTTTGGTGAAGATCTGAGTATGTAGTTTTTGACCTTATATGGAACCTCCTATCTGAAAATTTGAAAATTCTTAAAAAATTTGACCAAAATCTTGATGTCCCCAATCCTATGTTTTGTATGTTTTCCCACGTGTCTTGACATCCAATGTATCCCTGCAAAGTTTGGTGAAGATCTGAGTATGTAGTTTTTGACCTTATCTGGAACCTCCTATCTGAAAATTTGAAAATTCTTAAAAAATTCGTCCGAAATCTTGATGTCTCCAATCTCTTGTTTTGTACGTTTTTCCACGTGTCTTGACATCCAATGTATCCCTGCAATGTTTGGTGAAGATCTGAGTATGTAATTTTTGACCTTATATGGAACCTCCTATCTGAAAATTTGAAAATTCTTAAAAAATTTGACCAAAATCTTGATGTCCCCAATCCTATGTTGTTTTTTTCCACGTGTCTTGACATCCAATGTATCCCTGCAAAGTTTGGTGAAGATCTGAGTATGTCGTTTTTGACCTTATCTGGAACATCCTTTCTGAAAATTTGAAAATTCTTAAAAAATTCTTCCAAAATCTTGATGTCTCCAATCTCTTCTTTTGTACGTTTTTTCCACGTGTCTTGACATCCAATGTATCCCTGCAAAGTTTGGTGAAGATCTGAGTATGTAGTTTTTGACCTTATCTGGAACCTCCTATCTGAAAATTTGAAAATTCTTAAAAAATTCGTCCAAAATCTTGATGTCTCCAATCTCTTGTTTTGTACGTTTTTTCCACGTGTCTTGACATCCAATGTATCCCTGCAAAGTTTGTTGAAGATCTGAGTATGTAGTTTTTGACCTTATCTGGAACCGCATTTCTGAAAATTTGAAAATTCTTAAAAAATTCTTCCAAAATCTTGATGTCTCCAATCTCTTGTTTTGTACGTTTTTTCCACGTCACTTGACATCCAATGTATCCCTGCAAAGTTTGGTGAAGATCTGAGTATGTAGTTTTTGACCTTATCTGGAACCTCCTATCTGAAAATTTGAAAATTCTTAAAAAATTCGACCAAAATCTTGATGTCTCCAATCCTATGTTGTGTATGTTTTTTCCACGTGTCTTGACATCCAATGTATCCATGCAAAGTTTGGTGAAGATCTGAGTATGTAGTTTTTGACCTTATATGGAACTTCAAATCTGAAAATTTGAAAATTCTTAAAAAATTCGTCCAAAATCTTGATGTCTCCAATCTCTTGTTTTGTACGTTTTTCCACGTGTCTTGACATCCAATGTATCCCTGGAAAGTTTGGTGAAGATCTGAGTATGTAGTTTTTGACCTTATCTGGAACCTCCTATCTGAAAATTTGAAAATTCTTAAAAAATTCGTCCGAAATCTTGATGTCTCCAATCTCTTGTTTTGTACGTTTTTCCACGTGTCTTGACATCCAATGTATCCCTGCAATGTTTGGTGAAGATCTGAGTATGTAGTTTTTGACCTTATATGGAACCTCCTATCTGAAAATTTGAAAATTCTTAAAAAATTTGACCAAAATCTTGATGTCCCCAATCCTATGTTTTGTATGTTTTTTACACGTGTCTTTACATCCAATGTATCCCTGCAAAGTTTGGTGAAGATCTGAGTATGTAGTTTTTGACCTTATATGGAACCTCCTATCTGAAAATTTGAAAATTCTTAAAAAATTCGTCCAAAATCTTGATGTCTCCAATCTCTTGTTTTGTACGTTTTTTCCACGTGTCTTGACATCCAATGTATCCCTGCAAAGTTTGGTGAAGTTCTGAGTATGTAGTTTTTGACCTTATATGGAACATCCTTTCTGAAAATTTGAAAATTCTTAAAAAATTCGTCCAAAATCTTGATGTCTCCAATCTCTTGGTTTGTATGTTGTCCCCACGTGTCTTGACATCCAATGTATCCCTGCAAAGTTTGGTGAAGATCTGAGTATGTAGTTTTTGACCTTATCTGGAACCTCATTTCTGAAAATTTGAAAATTCCTCAAAAATTCGTCCAAAATCTTGATGTCTCCAATCTCTTGTTTTGTACGTTTTTTCCACGTGTCTTGACATCCAATGTGTCCCTGCAAAGTTTGGTGAAGATCTGAGTATGTAGTTTTTGACCTTATCTGGAACCTCCTATCTGAAAATTTGAAAATTCTTAAAAAATTCGTCCAAAATCTTGATGTCTCCAATCTCTTGTTTTGTACGTTTTTTCCACGTGTCTTGACATCCAATGTATCCCTGCATAGTTTGGTGAAGATCTGAGTATGTAGTTTTTGACCTTATATGGAACCTCCTATCTGAAAATTTGAAAATTCTTAAAAAATTCGACCAAAATCTTGATGTCCCCAATCCTATGTTTTGTATGTTTTTTCCACGTGTCTTGACATCCAATGTATCCATGCAGAGTTTGGTGAAGATCTGAGTATGTCGTTTTTGACCTTATCTGGAACCTCCCATCTGAAAATTTGAAAATTCTTAAAAAATCCATCGAAAATCTTGATGTCTCCAATCTCTTGTTTTGTACATTTTTTCCACGTGTCTTGACATCCATTGTATTCCTGCAATGTTTGGTGAAGATCTGAGTATGTAGTTTTTGACCTTATATGGAACCTCCTATCTGAAAATTTGAAAATTCTTAAAAAATTTGACCAAAATCTTGATGTCCCCAATCCTATGTCTTGTATGTTTTTTCCACGTGTCTTGACATCCAATGTATCCCTGCTAAGTTTGGTGAAGATCTGAGTATGTAGTTTTTGACCTTATATGGAACCTCCTATCTGAAAATTTGAAAATTCTTAAAAAATTCGACCAAAATCTTGATGTCCCCAATCCTATGTTTTGTATGTTTTTTCCACGTGTCTTGACATCCAATGTATCCATGCAAAGTTTGGTGAAGATCTGAGTATGTAGTTTTTGACCTTATATGGAACCTCCTATCTGAAAATTTGAAAATTCTTAAAAAATTCGTTCAAAATCCTGATGTCTCCAATCTCTTGTTTTGTACGTTTTTTCCACGTGTCTTGACATCCAATGTATCACTGCAAAGTTTGGTGAAGATCTGAGTATGTAGTTTTTGACCTTATCTGGAACCTCCCATCTGAAAATTTGAAAATTCCTAAAAAATCCGTCCAAAATCTTGATGACCCCAATCTCTTGTTTTGTACGTTTTGTCCACGTGTCTTGACATCCAATGTATCCCTGCAAAGTTTGGTGAAGATCTGAGTATGTAGTTTTTGACCTTATACGGAACCTCCTTTCTGAAAATTTGAAAATTCTTAAAAAATTCGTCCAAAATCTTGATGTCTCCAATTTCTTGTTTTGTACGTTTTTTCCACGTGTCTTGACATCCAATGTATCCATGCAAAGTTTGGTGAAGATCTGAGTATGTCGTTTTGAACCTTATCTGGAACCTCAAATCTGAAAATTTGAAAATTCTTAAAAAATTCGACGAAAATCTTGATGTCTCCAATCTCTTCTTTTGTACGTTTTTTCCACGTGTCTTGACATGCAAAGTATCCCTGCAACGTTTGGTGAAGATCTGAGTATGTAGTTTTTGACCTTAAACCTCCTATCTGAAAATTTGAAAATTCTTCAAAAATTCGTCCAAAATCTTGATGTCTCCAATCTCTTGTTTTGTACGTTTTTTCCACGTGTCTTGACATCCAATGTATCCCTGCAATGTTTGGTGAAGATCTGAGTATGTAGTTTTTGACCTTATATGGAACCTCCTATCTGAAAATTTGAAAATTCTTAAAAAATTTGACCAAAATCTTGATGTCCCCAATCCTATGTTTTGTATGTTTTTTCCACGTGTCTTGACATCCAATGTATCCCTGCAAAGTTCGGTGAAGATCTGAGTATGTAGTTTTTTACCTTATATGGAACCTCCTATCTGAAAATTTGAAAATTCTTAAAAAATTCGACCAAAATCTTGATGTCCCGAATCTTATGTTTTGTATGTTTTTCCACGTGTCTTGACATCCAATGTATTCCTGCAAAGTTTGGTGAAGATCTGAGTATGTCGTTTTTGACCTTATCTGGAACCTCCCATCTGAAAATTTGAAAATTCTTAAAAAATCCGTCCAAAATCTTGATGACCCCAATCTGTTGTTTTGTACGTTTTTTCCACGTGTCTTGACATCCAATGTATCCCTGCAAAGTTTGGTGAAGATCTGAGTATGTAGTTTTTGACCTTATCTGGAACCTCCCATCTGAAAATTTGAAAATTCCTAAAAAATCCGTCCAAAATCTTGATGACCACAATCCCTTGTTTTGTACGTTTTTTCCACGTGTCTTGACATCCAATGTATCCCTGCAAAGTTTGGTGAAGATCTGAGTATGTAGTTTTTGACCTTATCTGGAACCGCATTTCTGAAAATTTGAAAATTCTTAAAAAATTCGTCCAAAATCTTGATGTCTCCAATCTCTTGTTTTGTACGTTTTTTCCACGTGTCTTAACATCCAATGTATTCCTGCAAAGTTTGGTGAAGATCTGAGTATGTAGTTTTTGACCTTATATGGAACCTGAAAATTTGAAAATTCTTAAAAAATTTGACCAAAATCTTGATGTCCCCAAACCTAGGTCTTGTATGTTTTTTCCACGTGTCTTTACATCCAATGTATCCCTGCAAAGTTTGGTGAAGATCTGAGTATGTTGCTTTTGACCTTATATGGAACCTCCCATCTGAAAATTTGAAAATTCTTAAAAAATTCTTCCAAAATCTTGATGTCTCCAATCTCTTGTTTTGTACGTTTTTTCCACGTCACTTGACATCCAATGTATCCCTGCAAAGTTTGGTGAAGATCTGAGTATGTAGTTTTTGACCTTATCTGGAACCGCATTTCTGAAAATTTGAAAATTCTTAAAAAATTCGTCCAAAATCTTGATGTCTCAAATCTCTTGTTTTGTACGTTTTTTCCACGTGTCTTGACATCCAATGTATCCCTGCAAAGTTTGGTGAAGATCTGAGTATGTAGTTTTTGACCTTATCTGGAACCGCATTTCTGAAAATTTGAAAATTCCTAAAAAATCCGTCCAAAATCTTGATGACCCCAATCTCTTGTTTTGTACGTTTTTTCAAACGTGTCTTGACATCCAATGTATCCCTGCAAAGTTTGGTGAAGATCTGAGTATGTAGTTTTTGACCTTATCTGGAACCTCCTATCTGAAAATTTGAAAATTCTTAAAAAATTCGTCCAAAATCTTGATGTCTCCAATCTCTTGGTTTGTATGTTTTCCCCACGTGTCTTGACATCCAATGTATCCCTGCAAAGTTTGGTGAAGATCTGAGTATGTAGTTTTTGACCTTATCTGGAACCTCATTTCTGAAAATTTGAAAAATCCTCAAAAATTCGTCCAAAATCTTGATGTCTCCAATCTCTTGTTTTGTACGTTTTTTTTACGTGTCTTGACATCCAATGTATCCATGCAAAGTTTGGTGAAGATCTGAGTATGTAGTTTTTGACTTTATATGGAACCTCCTATCTGAAAATTTGAAAATTCTTAAAATATTCGACCAAAATCTTGATGTCCCCAATCCTATGTTGTTTTTTTCCACGTGTCTTGACATCCAATGTATCCCTGCAAAGTTTGGTGAAGATCTGAGTATGTCGTTTTTGACCTTATCTGGAACATCCTTTCTGAAAATTTGAAAATTCTTAAAAAATTCTTCCAAAATCTTGATGTCTCCAATCTCTTCTTTTGTACGTTTTTTCCACGTGTCTTGACATCCAATGTATCCCTGCAAAGTTTGGTGAAGATCTGAGTATGTAGTTTTTGACCTTATCTGGAACCTCCTATCTGAAAATTTGAAAATTCTTAAAAAATTCGTCCAAAATCTTGATGTCTCCAATCTCTTGTTTTGTACGTTTTTTCCACGTGTCTTGACATCCAATGTATCCCTGCAAAGTTTGTTGAAGATCTGAGTATGTAGTTTTTGACCTTATCTGGAACCGCATTTCTGAAAATTTGAAAATTCTTAAAAAATTCGTCGAAAATCTTGATGTATCCAATCTCTTGTTTTGTACGTTTTTTCCACGTGTCTTGACATGCAAAGTATCCCTGCAACGTTTGGTGAAGATCTGAGTATGTAGTTTTTGACCTTATCTGGACCCTCCTATCTGAAAATTTGAAAATTCTTCAAAAATTCGTCCAAAATCTTGATGTCTCCAATCTCTTGTTTTGTACGTTTTTTCCACGTGTCTTGACATCCAATGTATCCCTGCAATGTTTGGTGAAGATCTGAGTATGTAGTTTTTGACCTTATATGGAACCTCCTATCTGAAAATTTGAAAATTCTTAAAAAATTTGACCAAAATCTTGATATCCCCAATCCTATGTTTTGTATGTTTTTTCCACGTGTCTTGACATCCAATGTATCCCAGTAAAGTTTGGTGAAGATCTCAGTATGTAGTTTTAGACCTTATCTGGAACCTCCTATCTGAAAATTTGAAAACTTTTAAAAATTCGTCCAAAATATTGATGTCTCCAATCTCTGGTTTTGTACGTTTTTTCCACGTGTCTTGACCTCCAATGTATCCCTGCAATGTTTGGTGAAGATCTGAGTATGTAGTTTTTGACCTTATATGGAACCTCCTATCTGAAAATTTGAAAATTCTTAAAAAATTCGTCCAAAATTTTGATGTCTCCAATCTCTTGTTTTGTACGTTTTTTCCACGTGTCTTGACATCCAATGTATCCCTGCAAAGTTTGGTGAAGATCTGAGTATGTAGTTTTTGACCTGATATGGAACCTGAAAATTTGAAAATTCTTAAAAAATTTGACCAAAATCTTGATGTCCCCAATCCTAGGTCTTGTATGTTTTTTCCACGTGTCTTGACATCCAATGCATCCCTGCAAAGTTTGGTGAAGATCTGAGTATGTCGTTTTTGACCTTATCTGGAACCTCCCATCTGAAAATTTGAAAATTCTTAAAAAATTCGTCGAAAATCTTGATGTCTCCAATCTCTTGTTTTGTACGTTTTTTCCACGTGTCTTGACATCCAATGTATCCCTGCAAAGTTTGGTGAAGATCTGAGTATGTAGTTTTTGACCTTATATGGAACCTCCTATCTGAAAATTTGAAAATTCTTAAAAAATTCGACCAAAATCTTGATGTCCCCAAACCTATGTTTTGTATGTTTTTTCCACGTGTCTTGACATCCAATGTATCCATGCAAAGTTTGGAGAAGATCTGAGCATGTCGTTTTTGACCTTATCTGGAACCTCCCATCTGAAAATTTAAAAATTCTTAAAAAATCCGTCGAAAATCTTGATGTCTCCAATCTCTTGTGTTGTACATTTTTTCCACGTGTCTTGACATCCAATGTATCCCTGCAATGTTTGGTGAAGATCTGAGTATGTAGTTTTTGACCTTATATGGAACCTCCTATCTGAAAATTTGAGAATTCTTAAAAAATTTGACCAAATCTTGATGTCCCCAATCCTATGTCTTGTATGTTTTTTCCACGTGTCTTGACATCCAATGTATCCCTGCTAAGTTTGGTGAAGATCTGAGTATGTAGTTTTTGACCTTATATGGAACCTCCTATCTGAAAATTTGAAAATTCTTAAAAAATCCGTCGAAAATCTTGATGTCTCCAATCTCTTGTTTTGTACATTTTTTCCACGTGTCTTGACATCCAATGTATCCCTGCAATGTTTGGTGAAGATCTGAGTATGTAGTTTTTGACCTTATATGGAACCTCCTATCTGAAAATTTGAAAATTCTTTAAAAATTCGTTCAAAATCTTGATGTCTCCAATCTCTTGTTTTGTACGTTTTTTCCACGTGTCTTGACATCCAATGTATCCCTGCAAAGTTTGGTGAAGATCTGAGTATGTAGTTTTTGATCTTATCTGGAACCTCCCATCTGAAAATTTGAAAATTCTTAAAAAATTCGTCGAAAATCTTGATGTCTCCAATCTCTTGTTTTGTACGTATTTTCCACGTGTCTTGACATGCAAAGTATCCCTGCAACGTTTGGTGAAGATCTGAGTATGTAGTTTTTGACCTTATCTGGAACCTCCTATCTGAAAATTTGAAAATTCTTAAATAATTCGTCCAAAATCTTGATGTCTCCAATCTCTTGTTTTGTACGTTTTTTCCACGTGTCTTGACATCCAATGTATCACTGCAAAGTTTGGTGAAGATCTGAGTATGTAGTTTTTGACCTTATCTGGAACCTCCCATCTGAAAATTTGAAAATTCCTAAAAAATCCGTCCAAAATCTTGATGACCCCAATCTCTTGTTTTGTACGTTTTTTCCACGTGTCTTGACATCCAATGTATCCCTGCAAAGTTTGGTGAAGATCTGAGTATGTAGTTTTTGACCTTATACGGAACCTCCTTTCTGAAAATTTGAAAATTCTTAAAAAATTCGTCAGAAATCTTGATGTCTCCAATTTCTTGTTTTGTACGTCTTTTCCACGTGTCTTGACATCCAATGTATCCATGCAAAGTTTGGTGAAGATCTGAGTATGTCGTTTTTGACCTTATCTGGAACCTCCCATCTGAAAATTTGAAAATTCTTAAAAAATTCGTCGAAAATCTTGATGTATCCAATCTCTTGTTTTGTACGTTTTTTCCACGTGTCTTGACATGCAAAGTATCCCTGCAACGTTTGGTGAAGATCTGAGTATGTAGTTTTTGACCTTATCTGGACCCTCCTATCTGAAAATTTGAAAATTCTTCAAAAATTCGTCCAAAATCTTGATGTCTCCAATCTCTTGTTTTGTACGTTTTTTCCACGTGTCTTGACATCCAATGTATCCCTGCAATGTTTGGTGAAGATCTGAGTATGTAGTTTTTGACCTTATATGGAACCTCCTATCTGAAAATTTGAAAATTCTTAAAAAATTTGACCAAAATCTTGATATCCCCAATCCTATGTTTTGTATGTTTTTTCCACGTGTCTTGACATCCAATGTATCCCAGTAAAGTTTGGTGAAGATCTCAGTATGTAGTTTTAGACCTTATCTGGAACCTCCTATCTGAAAATTTGAAAACTTTTAAAAAATTCGTCCAAAATATTGATGTCTCCAATCTCTTGTTTTGTACGTTTTTTCCACGTGTCTTGACCTCCAATGTATCCCTGCAATGTTTGGTGAAGATCTGAGTATGTAGTTTTTGACCTTATATGGAACCTCCTATCTGAAAATTTGAAAATTCTTAAAAAATTCGTCCAAAATCTTGATGTCTCCAATCTCTTGTTTTGTACGTTTTTTCCACGTGTCTTGACATCCAATGTATCCCTGCAAAGTTTGGTGAAGATCTGAGTATGTAGTTTTTGACCTGATATGGAACCTGAAAATTTGAAAATTTTAAAAAAATTTGACCAAAATCTTGATGTCCCCAATCCTAGGTCTTGTATGTTTTTTCCACGTGTCTTGACATCCAATGTATCCCTGCAAAGTTTGGTGAAGATCTGAGTATGTCGTTTTTGACCTTATCTGGAACCTCCCATCTGAAAATTTGAAAATTCTTAAAAAATTCGTCGAAAATCTTGATATCTCCAATCTCTTGTTTTGTACGTTTTTTCCACGTGTCTTGACATGCAAAGTATCCCTGCAACGTTTGGTGAAGATCTGAGTATGTAGTTTTTGACCTTATCTGGAACCTCCTATCTGAAAATTTGAAAATTCTTAAAAAATTCGTCCAAAATCTTGATGTCTCCAATCTCTTGTTTTGTACGTTTTTTCCACGTGTCTTGACATCCAATGTATCCCTGCAATGTTTGGTGGAGATCTGAGTATGTAGTTTTTGACCTTATCTGGAACCTCCTATCTGAAAATTTGAAAATTCTTCAAAAATTCGTCCAAAATCTTGATGTCTCCAATCTCTTGTTTTGTACGTTTTTTCCACGTGTCTCGACCTCCAATGTAACCCTGCAAAGTTTGGTGAAGATCTGAGTATGTCGTTTTTGACCTTATCTGGAACATCCTTTCTGAAAATTTGAAAATTCTTAAAAAATTCGTCGAAAACCTTGATGTCTCTAATCTCTTGTTTTGTACGTTTTTTCCACGTGTCTTGACATCCAATGTATCCCTGCAAAGTTTGGTGAAGATCTGAGTATGTAGTTTTTGACCTTATATGGAACCTCCTTTCTGAAAATTTGAAAATTCTTAAAAAATTCGTTCAAAATCTTGATGTCTCCAATCTCTTGTTTTGTACGTTTTTTCCACGTGTCTTGACATCCAATGTATCCCTGCAAAGTTTGGTGAAGATCTGAGTATGTAGTTTTTGATCTTATCTGGAACCTCCCATCTGAAAATTTGAAAATTCCTAAAAAATCCGTCCAAAATCTTGATGACCCCAATCTCTTGTTTTGTACGTTTTTTCCACGTGTCTTGACATCCAATGTATCCCTGCAAAGTTTGGTGAAGATCTGATTATGTGGTTTTTGACCTTATACGGAACCTCCTTTCTGAAAATTTGAAAATTCTTAAAAAATTCGTCCAAAATCTTGATGTCTCCAATTTCTTGTTTTGTACGTTTTTCCCACGTGTCTTGACATCCAATGTATCCATGCAAAGTTTGGTGAAGATCTGAGTATGTCGTTTTTGACCTTATCTGGAACCTCCCATCTGAAAATTTGAAAATTCTTAAAAAATTCGTCGAAAATCTTGATGTCTCCAATCTCTTGTTTTGTACGTATTTTCCACGTGTCTTGACATGCAAAGTATCCCTGCAACGTTTGGTGAAGATCTGAGTATGTAGTTTTTGACCTTATCTGGAACCTCCTATCTGAAAATTTGAAAATTCTTAAAAAATTCGTCCAAAATCTTGATGTCTCCAATCTCTTGTTTTGTACGTTTTTTCCACGTGTCTTGACATCCAATGTATCACTGCAAAGTTTGGTGAAGATCTGAGTATGTAGTTTTTGACCTTATCTGGAACCTCCCATCTGAAAATTTGAAAATTCCTAAAAAATCCGTCCAAAATCTTGATGACCCCAATCTCTTGTTTTGTACGTTTTTCCACGTGTCTTGACATCCAATGTATCCCTGCAAAGTTTGGTGAAGATCTGAGTATGTAGTTTTTGACCTTATACGGAACCTCCTTTCTGAAAATTTGAAAATTCTTAAAAAATTCGTCAGAAATCTTGATGTCTCCAATTTCTTGTTTTGTACGTCTTTTCCACGTGTCTTGACATCCAATGTATCCATGCAAAGTTTGGTGAAGATCTGAGTATGTCGTTTTTGACCTTATCTGGAACCTCCCATCTGAAAATTTGAAAATTCTTAAAAAATTCGTCGAAAATCTTGATGTATCCAATCTCTTGTTTTGTACGTTTTTTCCACGTGTCTTGACATGCAAAGTATCCCTGCAACGTTTGGTGAAGATCTGAGTTTGTAGTTTTTTATCTTATCTGGACCCTCCTATCTGAAAATTTGAAAATTCTTCAAAAATTCGTCCAAAATCTTGATGTCTCCAATCTCTTGTTTTGTACGTTTCTTCCACGTGTCTTGACATCCAATGTATCCCTGCAATGTTTGGTGAAGATCTGAGTATGTAGTTTTTGACCTTATATGGAACCTCCTATCTGAAAATTTGAAAATTCTTAAAAAAATTGACCAAAATCTTGATATCCCCAATCCTATGTTTTGTATGTTTTTTCCACGTGTCTTGACATCCAATGTATCCCAGTAAAGTTTGGTGAAGATCTCAGTATGTAGTTTTAGACCTTATCTGGAACCTCCTATCTGAAAATTTGAAAACTTTTAAAAAATTCGTCCAAAATATTGATGTCTCCAATCTCTTGTTTTGTACGTTTTTTCCACGTGTCTTGACCTCCAATGTATCCCTGCAATGTTTGGTGAAGATCTGAGTATGTAGTTTTTGACCTTATATGGAACCTCCTATCTGAAAATTTGAAAATTCTTAAAAAATTCGTCCAAAATCTTGATGTCTCCAATCTCTTGTTTTGTACGTTTTTTCCACGTGTCTTGACATCCAATGTATCCCTGCAAAGTTTGGTGAAGATCTGAGTATGTAGTTTTTGACCTGATATGGAACCTGAAAATTTGAAAATTCTTAAAAAATTTGACCAAAATCTTGATGTCCCCAATCCTAGGTCTTGTATGTTTTTTCCACGTGTCTTGACATCCAATGTATCCCTGCAAAGTTTGGTGAAGATCTGAGTATGTCGTTTTTGACCTTATCTGGAACCTCCCATCTGAAAATTTGAAAATTCTTAAAAAATTCGTCGAAAATCTTGATGTCTCCAATCTCTTGTTTTGTACGTTTTTTCCACGTGTCTTGACATGCAAAGTATCCCTGCAACGTTTGGTGAAGATCTGAGTATGTAGTTTTTGACCTTATCTGGAACCTCCTATCTGAAAATTTGAAAATTCTTAAAAAATTCGTCCAAAATCTTGATGTCTCCAATCTCTTGTTTTGTACGTTTTTTCCACGTGTCTTGACATCCAATGTATCCCTGCAATGTTTGGTGGAGATCTGAGTATGTAGTTTTTGACCTTATCTGGAACCTCCTATCTGAAAATTTGAAAATTCTTCAAAAATTCGTCCAAAATCTTGATGTCTCCAATCTCTTGTTTTGTACGTTTTTTCCACGTGTCTCGACCTCCAATGTAACCCTGCAAAGTTTGGTGAAGATCTGAGTATGTCGTTTTTGACCTTATCTGGAACATCCTTTCTGAAAATTTGAAAATTCCTCAAAAATTCGTCGAAAATCTTGATGTCTCTAATCTCTTGTTTTGTACGTTTTTTCCACGTGTCTTGACATCCAATGTATCCCTGCAAAGTTTGGTGAAGATCTGAGTATGTAGTTTTTGACCTTATATGGAACCTCCTTTCTGAAAATTTGAAAATTCTCAAAAAATTCTTCCATAATCTTGATGTCTCCAATCTCTTGTTTTTTACGTTTTTTCCACGTGTCTTGACATCCAATGTATCCCTGCAAAGTTTGGTGAAGATCTGAGTATGTAGTTTTTGACCTTATATGGAACCTCCTTTCTGAAAATTTGAAAATTCTTAAAAAATTCGTCCAAAATCTTGATGTCTCCAATCTCTTGTTTTGTACGTTTTTTCCACGTGTCTTGACATCCAATGTATCCCTGCAAAGTTTGGTGAAGATCTGAGTATGTAGTTTTTGACCTTATATGGAACCTCCTTTCTGAAAATTTGAAAATTCTTAAAAAATTCGTCCAAAATCTTGATGTTTCCAATCTCTTGTTTTGTACGTTTTTTCCACGTGTCTTGACATCCAATGTATCCCTGCAAAGTTTGGTGAAGATCTGAGTATGTAGTTTTTGACCTTATATGGAACCTGAAAATTTGAAAATTCTTAAAAAATTTGACCAAAATCTTGATGTCCCCAATCCTAGGTCTTGTATGTTTTTTCCACGTGTCTTGACATCCAATGTATCCCTGCAAAGTTTGGTGAAGATCTGAGTATGTAGTTTTTGACCTTATATGGAACCTCCTATCTGAAAATTTGAAAATTCTTAAAAAATTCGACCAAAATCTTGATGTCCCCAATCCTATGTTTTGTATGTTTTTTCCACGTGTCTTGACATCCAATGTATCCATGCAAAGTTTGGTGAAGATCTGAGTATGTAATTTTTGACCTTATATGGAACCTCCCATCTGAAAATTTGAAAATTTTAAAAAAATTCGTCCAAAATCTTGATGACCCCAATCTCTTGTTTTGTACGTTTTTTCCACGTGTCTTGACATGCAAAGTATCCCTGCAACGTTTGGTGAAGATCTGAGTATGTAGTTTTTGACATTATATGGAACCTCCTTCTGAAAATTTGAAAATTCTTAAAAAATTCGTCCAAAATCTTGATGTCCCCAATCCTATGTTTTGTATGTTTTTTCCACGTGTCTTGACATCCAATGTATCCATGCAAAGTTTGGTGAAGATCTGAGTATGTCGTTTTTGACCTTATCTAGAACCACCCATCTGAAAATTTGAAAATTTTGAAAAAATTCGTCCAAAATCTTGATGTCTCCAATCTCTTGTTTTGTACGTTTTTTCCACGTGTCTTGACATCCAATGTATCCCTGCAATGTTTGGTGAAGATCTGAGTATGTAGTTTTTGATCTTATATGGAACCTGCTTTCTAAAAATTTGAAAATTCTTAAAAAATTCGTCCAAAATCTTGATGTCCCCAATCTCTTGTTTCGTACGTTTTTTCCACGTGTCTTGACATGCAAAGTATCCCTGCAACGTTTGGTGAAGATCTGAGTATGTCGTTTTTGACCATATCTGGAACCTCCCATCTGAAAATTTGAAAATTCTTAAAAAATTCGTCCAAAATCTTGATGTCTCCAATCTCTTGTTTTGTACGTTTTTTCCACGTGTCTTGACATCCAATGTATCCCTGCAAAGTCTGGTGAAGATCTGAGTATGAAGTTTTTGACCTTATCTGGAACCTCCTATCTGAAAATTTGAAAATTGTTAAAAAATTCGTCCAAAATCTTGATGTCTCCAATCTCTTGTTTTGTACGTTTTTCCCACGTGTCTTGACATCCAATGTATCCCGGCAAAGTTTGGTGAAGATCTGAGTATGTAGTTTTTGACCTTATCTGGAACCTCATTTCTGAAAATTTGAAAATTCCTCAAAAATTCGTCCAAGATCTTGATGTCTCCAATCTCTTGTTTTGTACGTTTTTTCCACGTGTCTTGACATCCAATGTATCCCTGCAAAGTTTGGTGAAGATCTGAGTATGTAGTTTTTGACCTTATCTGGAACCTCCTATCTGAAAATTTGAAAATTCTTAAAAAATTCGACCAAAATCTTGATGTCCCCAATCCTATGTTTTGTATGTTTTTTCCACGTGTCTTGACATCCAATGTATCCATGCAAAGTTTGGTGAAGATCTGAGTATGTCGGTTTTGACCTTATCTGGAACATCCTTTCTGAAAATTTGAAAATTCTTAAAAAATTCGTCGAAAATCTTGATGTCTCCAATCTCTTGTTTTGTACGTTTTTTCCACGTGTCTTGAAATGCAGAGTATCCCTGCAAAGTTTGGTGAAGATCTGAGTATGTCGTTTTTGACCTTATCTGGAACCTCCCATCTGAAAATTTGAAAATTCTTAAAAAATTCGTCGAAAATCTTGATGTCTCCAATCTCTTGTTTTGTACGTTTTTTCCACGTGTCTTGACATGCAAAGTATCCCTGCAACGTTTGGTGAAGATCTGAGTATGTAGTTTTTGACCTTATCTGGAACCTCATTTCTGAAAATTTGAAAATTCCTCAAAAATTCGTCCAAAATCTTGATGTCTCCAATCTCTTGTTTTGTACGTTTTTTCCACGTGTCTTGACATCCAATGTATCCCTGCAAAGTTTGGTGAAGATCTGAGTATGTAGTTTTTGACCTTATCTGGAACCTCCTATCTGAAAATTTGAAAATTCTTAAAAAATTCGTCCAAAATCTTGATGTCTCCAATCTCTTGTTTTGTACGTTTTTTCCACGTGTCTTCACATCCAATGTATCCCTGCAAAGTTTGGTGAAGATCTGAGTATGTAGTTTTGGACCTTATCTGGAACCTCATTTCTGAAAATTTGAAAATTCCTCAAAAATTCGTCCAAAATCTTGATGTCTCCAATCTCTTGTTTTGTACGTTTTTTCCACGTGTCTTGACATCCAATGTATCCATGCAAAGTTTGGTGAAGATCTGAGTATGTCGTTTTTGACCTTATCTGGAACCTCCTATCTGAAAATTTGAAAATTCTTAAAAAATTCGTCCAAAATCTTGATGTCTCCAATCTCTTGTTTTGTACGTTTTTTCCACGTGTCTTGACATCCAATGTATCAATGCAAAGTTTGGTGAAGATCTGAGTATGTAGTTTTTGACCTTATCTGGAACCTCCCATCTGAAAATTTGAAAATTCCTAAAAAATCCGTCCAAAATCTTGATGACACCAATCTCTTGTTTTGAACGTTTTTTCCACGTGTCTTGACATTCAATGTATCCCTGCAAAGTTTGGTGAAGATCTGAGTATGTAGTTTTTGACCTTATATGGAACCTCCTTTCTGAAAATTTGAAAATTCTTAAAAAATTCGTCCAAAATCTTGATGTCTCCAATCTCTTGTTTTGTACGTTTTTTCCACGTGTCTTGACATCCAATGTATCCCTGCAAAGTTTGGTGAAGATCTGAGTATGTAGTTTTTGACCTTATATGGAACCTCCTATCTGAAAATTTGAAAATTCTTAAAAAATTTGACCAAAATCTTGATGTCCCCAATCCTATGTCTTGTATGTTTTTTCCACGTGTCTTGACATCCAATGTATCCCTGCAGAGTTTGGTGAAGATCTGAGTATGTCGTTTTTGACCTTATCTGGAACATCCTTTCTGAAAATTTGAAAATTCTTAAAAAATTCGTCCAAAATCTTGATGTCTCCAATCTCTTGTTTTCAACGTTTTTTCCACGTGTCTTGACATCCAATGTATCCCTGCAAAGTTTGGTGAAGATCTGAGTATGTAGTTTTTGACCTTATCTGGAACCTCCTATCTGAAAATTTGAAAATTGTTAAAAAATTCGTCCAAAATCTTGATGTCTCCAATCTCTTGTTTTGAACGTTTTTCCCACGTGTCTTGACATCCAATGTATCCCTGCAAAGTTTGGTGAAGATCTGAGTATGTAGTTTTTGACCTTATCTGGAACCTCATTTCTGAAAATTTGAAAATTCCTCAAAAATTCGTCCAAAATCTTGATGTCTCCAATCTCTTGTTTTGTACGTTTTTTCCACGTGTCTTGACATCTAATGTATCCCTGCAAAGTTTGGTGAAGATCTGAGTATGTAGTTTTTGACCTTATCTGGAACCTCCAATCTGAAAATTTGAAAATTCTTAAAAAATTCGTCCAAAATCTTGATGTCTCCAATCTCTTGTTTTGTACGTTTTTTCCACGTGTCTTGACATGCAAAGTATCCCTGCAACGTTTGGTGAAGATCTGAGTATGTAGTTTTTGACCTTATATGGAACCTCCTTTCTGAAAATTTGAAAATTCTTAAAAAATTCGTCCAAAATCTTGATGTCCCCAATCCTATGTTTTGTATGTTTTTTCCACGTGTCTTGACATCCAATGTATCCATGCAAAGTTTGGTGAAGATCTGAGTAAGTCGTTTTTGACCTTATCTAGAACCACCCATCTGAAAATTTGAAAATTTTGAAAAAATTCGTCCAAAATCTTGATGTCTCCAATCTCTTGTTTTGTACGTTTTTTCCACGTGTCTTGACATCCAATGTATCCCTGCAATGTTTGGTGAAGATCTGAGTATGTAGTTTTTGACCTTATATGGAACCTCCTTTCTAAAAATTTGAAAATTCTTAAAAAATTCGTCCAAAATCTTGATGTCCCCAATCTCTTGTTTCGTACGTTTTTTCCACGTGTCTTGACATGCAAAGTATCCCTGCAACGTTTGGTGAAGATCTGAGTATGTCGTTTTTGACCTTATCTGGAACCTCCCATCTGAAAATTTGAAAATTCTTAAAAAATTCGTCCAAAATCTTGATGTCTCCAATCTCTTGTTTTGTACGTTTTTTCCACGTGTCTTGACATGCAAAGTATCCCTGCAACGTTTGGTGAAGATCTGAGTATGTAGTTTTTGACATTATATGGAACCTCCTATCTAAAAATTTGAAAATTCTTAAAAAATTCGTCCAAAATCTTGATGTCCCCAATCCTATGTTTTGTATGTTCTTTCCACGTGTCTTGACATCCAATGTATCCAT
This sequence comes from Lepisma saccharinum, assembly GCF_977018435.1. Lineage (NCBI taxonomy): Eukaryota > Metazoa > Arthropoda > Insecta > Zygentoma > Lepismatidae > Lepisma > Lepisma saccharinum. Next base: position 126,820 of record NW_028143284.1, on the reverse strand, counting down.
GCAAAGTTTGGTGAAGATCTGAGTATGTCGTTTTTGACCTTATCTAGAACCACCCATCTGAAAATTGGAAAATTTTGAAAAAATTCGTCCAAAATCTTGATGTCTCCAATCTCTTGTTTTGTACGTTTTTTCCACGTGTCTTGACATCCAATGTATCCCTGCAATGTTTGGTGAAGATCTGAGTATGTAGTTTTTGATCTTATATGGAACCTCCTTTCTAAAAATTTGAAAATTCTTTAAAAATTCGTCCAAAATCTTGATGTCCCCAATCTCTTGTTTCGTACGTTTTTTCCACGTGTCTTGACATGCAAAGTATCCCTGCAACGTTTGGTGAAGATCTGAGTATGTCGTTTTTGACCTTATCTGGAACCTCCCATCTGAAAATTTGAAAATTCTTAAAAAATTCGTCCAAAATCTTGATGTCTCCAATCTCTTGTTTTGTACGTTTTTTCCACGTGTCTTGACATCCAATGTATCCCTGCAAAGTTTGGTGAAGATCTGAGTATGTAGTTTTTGACCTTATATGGAACCTCCTTTCTGAAAATTTGAAAATTCTTAAAAAATTCGTCCAAAAGCTTGATGACCCCAATCTCTTGTTTTGTACGTTTTTTCCACGTGTCTTGACATGCAAAGTATCCCTGCAACGTTTGGTGAAGATCTGAGTATGTAGTTTTTGACTTTATCTGGAACATCCTATCTGAAAATTTGAAAATTCTTAAAAAATTCGTCCAAAATCTTGATGTCTCCAATCTCTTGTTTTGTACGTTTTTTCCACGTGTCTTGACATCCAATGTATCCCTGCAAAGTTCGGTGAAGATCTGAGTATGTAGTTTTTTACCTTATATGGAACCTCCTATCTGAAAATTTGAAAATTCTTCAAAAATTCGTCCAAAATCTTGATGTCTCCAATCTCTTGTTTTGTACGTTTTTTCCACGTGTCTTGACATCCAATGTATCCCTGCAAAGTTTGTTGAAGATCTGAGTATGTAGTTTTTGACCTTATCTGGAACCGCGTTTCTGAAAATTTGAAAATTCTTAAAAAATTCGTCCAAAATCTTGATGTCACCAATCCTATGTTTTGTATGTTTTTTCCACGTGTCTTGACATCCAATGTATCCATGCAAAGTTTGGTGAAGATCTGAGTATGTCGTTTTTGACCTTATCTGGAACCTCCCATCTGAAAATTTGAAAATTCTTAAAAAATTCGTCCAAAATCTTGATGTCTCCAATCTCTTGTTTTGTACGTTTTTTCCACGTGTCTTGACATGCAGAGTATCCCTGCAAAGTTTGGTGAAGATCTGAGTATGTCGTTTTTGACCTTATCTGGAACCTCCCATCTGAAAATTTGAAAATTCTTAAAAAATTCGTCGAAAATCTTGATGTCTCCAATCTCTTGTTTTGTACGTTTTTTCCACGTGTCTTGACATGCAGAGTATCCCTGCAAAGTTTGGTGAAGATCTGAGTATGTCGTTTTTGACCTTATCTGGAACCTCCCATCTGAAAATTTGAAAATTCTTAAAAAATTCGTGGAAAATCTTGATGTCTCCAATCTCTTGTTTTGTACGTTTTTTCCACGTGTCTTGACATGCAAAGTATCCCTGCAACGTTTGGTGAAGATCTGAGTATGTAGTTTTTGACCTTATCTGGAACCTCATTTCTGAAAATTTGAAAATTCCTCAAAAATTCGTCCAAAATCTTGATGTCTCCAATCTCTTGTTTTGTACGTTTTTTCCACGTGTCTTGACATCCAATGTATCCCTGCAAAGTTTGGTGAAGATCTGAGTATGTAGTTTTTGACCTTATCTGGAACCTCCTATCTGAAAATTTGAAAATTCTTAAAAAATTCGTCCAAAATCTTGATGTCTCCAATCTCTTGTTTTGTACGTTTTTTCCACGTGTCTTCACATCCAATGTATCCCTGCAAAGTTTGGTGAAGATCTGAGTATGTAGTTTTTGACCTTATATGGAACCTCCTTTCTGAAAATTTGAAAATTCTTAAAAAATTCGTCCAAAATCTTGATGTCACCAATCCTATGTTTTGTATGTTTTTTCCACGTGTCTTGACATCCAATGTATCCATGCAAAGTTTGGTGAAGATCTGAGTATGTCGTTTTTGACCTTATCTGGAACCTCCCATCTGAAAATTTGAAAATTCTTAAAAAATTCGTCCAAAATCTTGATGTCTCCAATCTCTTGTTTTGTACGTTTTTTCCACGTGTCTTGACATCCAATGTATCCCTGCAAAGTTTGGTGAAGATCTGAGTATGTAGTTTTTGACCTTATCTGGAACCTCCCATCTGAAAATTTGAAAATTCCTAAAAAATCCGTCCAAAATCTTGATGACACCAATCTCTTGTTTTGTACGTTTTTTCCACGTGTCTTGACATTCAATGTATCCCTGCAAAGTTTGGTGAAGATCTGAGTATGTAGTTTTTGACCTTATATGGAACCTCCTTTCTGAAAATTTGAAAATTCTTAAAAAATTCGTCCAAAATCTTGATGTCTCCAATCTCTTGTTTTGTACGTTTTTTCCACGTGTCTTGACATCCAATGTATCCCTGCAAAGTTTGGTGAAGATCTGAGTATGTAGTTTTTGACCTTATATGGAACCTCCTATCTGAAAATTTGAAAATTCTTAAAAAATTTGACCAAAATCTTGATGTCCCCAATCCTATGTCTTGTATGTTTTTTCCACGTGTCTTGACATCCAATGTATCCCTGCAGAGTTTGGTGAAGATCTGAGTATGTCGTTTTTGACCTTATCTGGAACATCCTTTCTGAAAATTTGAAAATTCTTAAAAAATTCGTCCAAAATCTTGATGTCTCCAATCTCTTGTTTTCAACGTTTTTTCCACGTGTCTTGACATCCAATGTATCCCTGCAAAGTTTGGTGAAGATCTGAGTATGTAGTTTTTGACCTTATCTGGAACCTCATTTCTGAAAATTTGAAAATTCCTCAAAAATTCGTCCAAAATCTTGATGTCTCCAATCTCTTGTTTTGTACGTTTTTTCCACGTGTCTTGACATCTAATGTATCCCTGCAAAGTTTGGTGAAGATCTGAGTATGTAGTTTTTGACCTTATCTGGAACCTCCAATCTGAAAATTTGAAAATTCTTAAAAAATTCGTCCAAAATCTTGATGTCTCCAATCTCTTGTTTTGTACGTTTTTTCCACGTGTCTTGACATGCAAAGTATCCCTGCAACGTTTGGTGAAGATCTGAGTATGTAGTTTTTGACCTTATATGGAACCTCCTTTCTGAAAATTTGAAAATTCTTAAAAAATTCGTCCAAAATCTTGATGTCCCCAATCCTATGTTTTGTATGTTTTTTCCACGTGTCTTGACATCCAATGTATCCATGCAAAGTTTGGTGAAGATCTGAGTAAGTCGTTTTTGACCTTATCTAGAACCACCCATCTGAAAATTTGAAAATTTTGAAAAAATTCGTCCAAAATCTTGATGTCTCCAATCTCTTGTTTTGTACGTTTTTTCCACGTGTCTTGACATCCAATGTATCCCTGCAATGTTTGGTGAAGATCTGAGTATGTAGTTTTTGACCTTATATGGAACCTCCTTTCTAAAAATTTGAAAATTCTTAAAAAATTCGTCCAAAATCTTGATGTCCCCAATCTCTTGTTTCGTACGTTTTTTCCACGTGTCTTGACATGCAAAGTATCCCTGCAACGTTTGGTGAAGATCTGAGTATGTCGTTTTTGACCTTATCTGGAACCTCCCATCTGAAAATTTGAAAATTCTTAAAAAATTCGTCCAAAATCTTGATGACCCCAATCTCTTGTTTTGTACGTTTTTTCCACGTGTCTTGACATGCAAAGTATCCCTGCAACGTTTGGTGAAGATCTGAGTATGTAGTTTTTGACATTATATGGAACCTCCTATCTAAAAATTTGAAAATTCTTAAAAAATTCGTCCAAAATCTTGATGTCCCCAATCCTATGTTTTGTATGTTCTTTCCACGTGTCTTGACATCCAATGTATCCATGCAAAGTTTGGTGAAGATCTGAGTATGTCGTTTTTGACCTTATCTAGAACCACCCATCTGAAAATTTGAAAATTTTGAAAAAATTCGTCCAAAATCTTGATGTCTCCAATCTCTTGTTTTGTACGTTTTTTGCACGTGTCTTGACATCCAATGTATCCCTTCAATGTTTGGTGAAGATCTGAGTATGTAGTTTTTGATCTTATATGGAACCTCCTTTCTAAAAATTTGAAAATTCTTAAAAAATTCGTCCAAAATCTTGATGTCCCCAATCTCTTGTTTCGTACGTTTTTTCCACGTGTCTTGACATGCAAAGTATCGCTGCAACGTTTGGTGAAGATCTGAGTATGTCGTTTTTGACCTTATCTGGAACCTCCCATCTGAAAATTTGAAAATTCTTAAAAAATTCGACCAAAATCTTGATGTCTCCAATCTCTTGTTTTGTACGTTTTTTCCACGTGTCTTGACATCCAATGTATCCCTGCAAAGTTTGGTGAAGATCTGAGTATGTAGTTTTTGACCTTATATGGAACCTCCTTTCTGAAAATTTGAAAATTCTTAAAAAATTCGTCCAAAAGCTTGATGACCCCAATCTCTTGTTTTGTACGTTTTTTCCACGTGTCTTGACATGCAAAGTATCCCTGCAACGTTTGGTGAAGATCTGAGTATGTAGTTTTTGACCTTATCTGGAACATCCTATCTGAAAATTTGAAAATTCTTAAAAAATTCGTCCAAAATCTTGATGTCTCCAATCTCTTGTTTTGTACGTTTTTTCCACGTGTCTTGACATCCAATGTATCCCTGCAAAGTTCGGTGAAGATCTGAGTATGTAGTTTTTGACCTTATCTGGAACCTCCTATCTGAAAATTTGAAAATTCTTAAAAAATTCGACCAAAATCTTGATGTCCCGAATCTTATGTTTTGTATGTTTTTCCACGTGTCTTGACATCCAATGTATTCCTGCAAAGTTTGGTGAAGATCTGAGTATGTCGTTTTTGACCTTATCTGGAACCTCCCATCTGAAAATTTGAAAATTCTTAAAAAATCCGTCCAAAATCTTGATGACCCCAATCTCTTGTTTTGTACGTTTTTTCCACGTGTCTTGACATCCAATGTATCCCTGCAAAGTTTGGTGAAGATCTGAGTATGTCGTTTTTGACCTTATCTGGAACCTCCCATCTGAAAATTTGAAAATTCTTAAAAAATTCGTCCAAAATCTTGATGTCTCCAATCTCTTGTTTTGTACGTTTTTTCCACGTGTCTTGACATCCAATGTATCCCTGCAAAGTTTGGTGAAGATCTGAGTATGTAGTTTTTGACCTTATCTGGAACCTCCCATCTGAAAATTTGAAAATTCCTAAAAAATCCGTCCAAAATCTTGATGACACCAATCTCTTGTTTTGTACGTTTTTTCCACGTGTCTTGACATTCAATGTATCCCTGCAAAGTTTGGTGAAGATCTGAGTATGTAGTTTTTGACCTTATATGGAACCTCCTTTCTGAAAATTTGAAAATTCTTAAAAAATTCGTCCAAAATCTTGATGTCTCCAATCTCTTGTTTTGTACGTTTTTTCCACGTGTCTTGACATCCAATGTATCCCTGCAAAGTTTGGTGAAGATCTGAGTATGTAGTTTTTGACCTTATATGGAACCTCCTATCTGAAAATTTGAAAATTCTTAAAAAATTTGACCAAAATCTTGATGTCCCCAATCCTATGTCTTGTATGTTTTTTCCACGTGTCTTGACATCCAATGTATCCCTGCAGAGTTTGGTGAAGATCTGAGTATGTCGTTTTTGACCTTATCTGGAACATCCTTTCTGAAAATTTGAAAATTCTTAAAAAATTCGTCCAAAATCTTGATGTCTCCAATCTCTTGTTTTCAACGTTTTTTCCACGTGTCTTGACATCCAATGTATCCCTGCAAAGTTTGGTGAAGATCTGAGTATGTAGTTTTTGACCTTATCTGGAACCTCATTTCTGAAAATTTGAAAATTCCTCAAAAATTCGTCCAAAATCTTGATGTCTCCAATCTCTTGTTTTGTACGTTTTTTCCACGTGTCTTGACATCTAATGTATCCCTGCAAAGTTTGGTGAAGATCTGAGTATGTAGTTTTTGACCTTATCTGGAACCTCCAATCTGAAAATTTGAAAATTCTTAAAAAATTCGTCCAAAATCTTGATGTCTCCAATCTCTTGTTTTGTACGTTTTTTCCACGTGTCTTGACATGCAAAGTATCCCTGCAACGTTTGGTGAAGATCTGAGTATGTAGTTTTTGACCTTATATGGAACCTCCTTTCTGAAAATTTGAAAATTCTTAAAAAATTCGTCCAAAATCTTTATGTCCCCAATCCTATGTTTTGTATGTTTTTTCCACGTGTCTTGACATCCAATGTATCCATGCAAAGTTTGGTGAAGATCTGAGTAAGTCGTTTTTGACCTTATCTAGAACCACCCATCTGAAAATTTGAAAATTTTGAAAAAATTCGTCCAAAATCTTGATGTCTCCAATCTCTTGTTTTGTACGTTTTTTCCACGTGTCTTGACATCCAATGTATCCCTGCAATGTTTGGTGAAGATCTGAGTATGTAGTTTTTGACCTTATATGGAACCTCCTTTCTAAAAATTTGAAAATTCTTAAAAAATTCGTCCAAAATCTTGATGTCCCCAATCTCTTGTTTCGTACGTTTTTTCCACGTGTCTTGACATGCAAAGTATCCCTGCAACGTTTGGTGAAGATCTGAGTATGTCGTTTTTGACCTTATCTGGAACCTCCCATCTGAAAATTTGAAAATTCTTAAAAAATTCGTCCAAAATCTTGATGTCTCCAATCTCTTGTTTTGTACGTTTTTTCCACGTGTCTTGACATGCAAAGTATCCCTGCAACGTTTGGTGAAGATCTGAGTATGTAGTTTTTGACATTATATGGAACCTCCTATCTAAAAATTTGAAAATTCTTAAAAAATTCGTCCAAAATCTTGATGTCCCCAATCCTATGTTTTGTATGTTCTTTCCACGTGTCTTGACATCCAATGTATCCATGCAAAGTTTGGTGAAGATCTGAGTATGTCGTTTTTGACCTTATCTAGAACCACCCATCTGAAAATTTGAAAATTTTGAAAAAATTCGTCCAAAATCTTGATGTCTCCAATCTCTTGTTTTGTACGTTTTTTCCACGTGTCTTGACATCCAATGTATCCCTTCAATGTTTGGTGAAGATCTGAGTATGTAGTTTTTGATCTTATATGGAACCTCCTTTCTAAAAATTTGAAAATTCTTAAAAAATTCGTCCAAAATCTTGATGTCCCCAATCTCTTGTTTCGTACGTTTTTTCCACGTGTCTTGACATGCAAAGTATCCCTGCAACGTTTGGTGAAGATCTGAGTATGTCGTTTTTGACCTTATCTGGAACCTCCCATCTGAAAATTTGAAAATTCTTAAAAAATTCGTCCAAAATCTTGATGTCTCCAATCTCTTGTTTTGTACGTTTTTTCCACGTGTCTTGACATCCAATGTATCCCTGCAAAGTTTGGTGAAGATCTGAGTATGTAGTTTTTGACCTTATATGGAACCTCCTTTCTGAAAATTTGAAAATTCTTAAAAAATTCGTCCAAAAGCTTGATGACCCCAATCTCTTGTTTTGTACGTTTTTTCCACGTGTCTTGACATGCAAAGTATCCCTGCAACGTTTGGTGAAGATCTGAGTATGTAGTTTTTGACCTTATCTGGAACATCCTATCTGAAAATTTGAAATTTCTTAAAAAATTCGTCCAAAATCTTGATGTCTCCAATCTCTTGTTTTGTACGTTTTTTCCACGTGTCTTGACACCCAATGTATCCCTGCAAAGTTCGGTGAAGATCTGAGTATGTAGTTTTTTACCTTATATGGAACCTCCTATCTGAAAATTTGAAAATTCTTAAAAAATTCGTTCAAAATCTTGATGTCCCGAATCTTATGTTTTGTATGTTTTTCCACGTGTCTTGACATCCAATGTATTCCTGCAAAGTTTGGTGAAGATCTGAGTATGTCGTTTTTGACCTTATCTGGAACCTCCCATCTGAAAATTTGAAAATTCTTAAAAAATCCGTCCAAAATCTTGATGACCCCAATCTCTTGTTTTGTACGTTTTTTCCACGTGTCTTGACATCCAATGTATCCCTGCAAAGTTTGGTGAAGATCTGAGTATGTAGTTTTTGACCTTATCTGGAACCTCCCATCTGAAAATTTGAAAATTCCTAAAAAATCCGTCCAAAATCTTGATGACCACAATCCCTTGTTTTGTACGTTTTTTCCACGTGTCTTGACATCCAATGTATCCCTGCAAAGTTTGGTGAAGATCTGAGTATGTAGTTTTTGACCTTATCTGGAACCGCATTTCTGAAAATTTGAAAATTCTTAAAAAATTCGTCCAAAATCTTGAAGTCTCCAATCTCTTGTTTTGTACGTTTTTTCCACGTGTCTTAACATCCAATGTATTCCTGCAAAGTTTGGTGAAGATCTGAGTATGTAGTTTTTGACCTTATATGGAACCTGAAAATTTGAAAATTCTTAAAAAATTTGACCAAAATCTTGATGTCCCCAAACCTAGGTCTTGTATGTTTTTTCCACGTGTCTTTACATCCAATGTATCCCTGCAAAGTTTGGTGAAGATCTGAGTATGTAGTTTTTGACCTTATATGGAACCTCCCATCTGAAAATTTGAAAATTCTTAAAAAATTCTTCCAAAATCTTGATGTCTCCAATCTCTTGTTTTGTACGTTTTTTCCACGTCACTTGACATCCAATGTATCCCTGCAAAGTTTGGTGAAGATCTGAGTATGTCGTTTTTGACCTTATCTGGAACCGCATTTCTGAAAATTTGAAAATTCTTAAAAAATTCATCCAAAATCTTGATGTCTCAAATCTCTTGTTTTGTACGTTTTTTCCACGTGTCTTGACATCCAATGTATCCCTGCAAAGTTTGGTGAAGATCTGAGTATGTAGTTTTTGACCTTATCTGGAACCGCATTTCTGAAAATTTGAAAATTCCTAAAAAATCCGTCCAAAATCTTGATGACCCCAATCTCTTGTTTTGTACGTTTTTTCAAACGTGTCTTGACATCCAATGTATCCCTGCAAAGTTTGGTGAAGATCTGAGTATGTAGTTTTTGACCTTATCTGGAACCTCCTATCTGAAAATTTGAAAATTCTTAAAAAAGTCGTCCAAAATCTTGATGTCTCCAATCTCTTGGTTTGTATGTTTTCCCCACGTGTCTTGACATCCAATGTATCCCTGCAAAGTTTGGTGAAGATCTGAGTATGTAGTTTTTGACCTTATCTGGAACCTCATTTCTGAAAATTTGAAAATTCCTCAAAAATTCGTCCAAAATCTTGATGTCTCCAATCTCTTGTTTTGTACGTTTTTTTTACGTGTCTTGACATCCAATGTATCCATGCAAAGTTTGGTGAAGATCTGAGTATGTAGTTTTTGACCTTATATGGAACCTCCTATCTGAAAATTTGAAAATTCTTAAAAAATTCGACCAAAATCTTGATGTCCCCAATCCTATGTTGTTTTTTTCCACGTGTCTTGACATCCAATGTATCCCTGCAAAGTTTGGTGAAGATCTGAGTATGTCGTTTTTGACCTTATCTGGAACATCCTTTCTGAAAATTTGAAAATTCTTAAAAAATTCTTCCAAAATCTTGATGTCTCCAATCTCTTCTTTTGTACGTTTTTTCCACGTGTCTTGACATCCAATGTATCCCTGCAAAGTTTGGTGAAGATCTGAGTATGTAGTTTTTGACCTTATCTGGAACCGCATTTCTGAAAATTTGAAAATTCTTAAAAAATTCGTCCAAAATCTTGATGTCTCCAATTTCTTGTTTTGTACGTCTTTTCCACGTGTCTTGACATCCAATGTATCCATGCAAAGTTTGGTGAAGATCTGAGTATGTCGTTTTTGACCTTATCTGGAACCTCCCATCTGAAAATTTGAAAATTCTTAAAAAATTCGTCGAAAATCTTGATGTATCCAATCTCTTGTTTTGTACGTTTTTTCCACGTGTCTTGACATGCAAAGTATCCCTGCAACGTTTGGTGAAGATCTGAGTATGTAGTTTTTGACCTTATCTGGACCCTCCTATCTGAAAATTTGAAAATTCTTCAAAAATTCGTCCAAAATCTTGATGTCTCCAATCTCTTGTTTTGTACGTTTTTTCCACGTGTCTTGACATCCAATGTATCCCTGCAATGTTTGGTGAAGATCTGAGTATGTAGTTTTTGACCTTATATGGAACCTCCTATCTGAAAATTTGAAAATTCTTAAAAAATTTGACCAAAATCTTGATATCCCCAATCCTATGTTTTGTATGTTTTTTCCACGTGTCTTGACATCCAATGTATCCCAGTAAAGTTTGGTGAAGATCTCAGTATGTAGTTTTAGACCTTATCTGGAACCTCCTATCTGAAAATTTGAAAACTTTTAAAAATTCGTCCAAAATATTGATGTCTCCAATCTCTTGTTTTGTACGTTTTTTCCACGTGTCTTGACCTCCAATGTATCCCTGCAATGTTTGGTGAAGATCTGAGTATGTAGTTTTTGACCTTATATGGAACCTCCTATCTGAAAATTTGAAAATTCTTAAAAAATTCGTCCAAAATTTTGATGTCTCCAATCTCTTGTTTTGTACGTTTTTTCCACGTGTCTTGACATCCAATGTATCCCTGCAAAGTTTGGTGAAGATCTGAGTATGTAGTTTTTGACCTGATATGGAACCTGAAAATTTGAAAATTCTTAAAAAATTTGACCAAAATCTTGATGTCCCCAATCCTAGGTCTTGTATGTTTTTTCCACGTGTCTTGACATCCAATGCATCCCTGCAAAGTTTGGTGAAGATCTGAGTATGTCGTTTTTGACCTTATCTGGAACCTCCCATCTGAAAATTTGAAAATTCTTAAAAAATTCGTCGAAAATCTTGATGTCTCCAATCTCTTGTTTTGTACGTTTTTTCCACGTGTCTTGACATCCAATGTATCCCTGCAAAGTTTGGTGAAGATCTGAGTATGTAGTTTTTGACCTTATATGGAACCTCCTATCTGAAAATTTGAAAATTCTTAAAAAATTCGACCAAAATCTTGATGTCCCCAAACCTATGTTTTGTATGTTTTTTCCACGTGTCTTGACATCCAATGTATCCATGCAAAGTTTGGAGAAGATCTGAGCATGTCGTTTTTGACCTTATCTGGAACCTCCCATCTGAAAATTTAAAAATTCTTAAAAAATCCGTCGAAAATCTTGATGTCTCCAATCTCTTGTTTTGTACATTTTTTCCACGTGTCTTGACATCCAATGTATCCCTGCAATGTTTGGTGAAGATCTGAGTATGTAGTTTTTGACCTTATATGGAACCTCCTATCTGAAAATTTGAGAATTCTTAAAAAATTTGACCAAATCTTGATGTCCCCAATCCTATGTTTTGTATGTTTTTTCCACGTGTCTTGACATCCAATGTATCCCTGCTAAGTTTGGTGAAGATCTGAGTATGTAGTTTTTGACCTTATATGGAACCTCCTATCTGAAAATTTGAAAATTCTTAAAAAATCCGTCGAAAATCTTGATGTCTCCAATCTCTTGTTTTGTACATTTTTTCCACGTGTCTTGACATCCAATGTATCCCTGCAATGTTTGGTGAAGATCTGAGTATGTAGTTTTTGACCTTATATGGAACCTCCTATCTGAAAATTTGAAAATTCTTAAAAAATTCGTTCAAAATCTTGATGTCTCCAATCTCTTGTTTTGTACGTTTTTTCCACGTGTCTTGACATCCAATGTATCCCTGCAAAGTTTGGTGAAGATCTGAGTATGTAGTTTTTGATCTTATCTGGAACCTCCCATCTGAAAATTTGAAAATTCCTAAAAAATCCGTCCAAAATCTTGATGACCCCAATCTCTTGTTTTGTGCGTTTTTTCCACGTGTCTTGACATCCAATGTATCCCTGCAAAGTTTGGTGAAGATCTGATTATGTGGTTTTTGACCTTATACGGAACCTCCTTTCTGAAAATTTGAAAATTCTTAAAAAATTCGTCCAAAATCTTGATGTCTCCAATTTCTTGTTTTGTACGTTTTTCCCACGTGTCTTGACATCCAATGTATCCATGCAAAGTTTGGTGAAGATCTGAGTATGTCGTTTTTGACCTTATCTGGAACCTCCCATCTGAAAATTTGAAAATTCTTAAAAAATTCTTCGAAAATCTTGATGTCTCCAATCTCTTGTTTTGTACGTATTTTCCACGTGTCTTGACATGCAAAGTATCCCTGCAACGTTTGGTGAAGATCTGAGTATGTAGTTTTTGACCTTATCTGGAACCTCCTATCTGAAAATTTGAAAATTCTTAAAAAATTCGTCCAAAATCTTGATGTCTCCAATCTCTTGTTTTGTACGTTTTTTCCACGTGTCTTGACATCCAATGTATCACTGCAAAGTTTGGTGAAGATCTGAGTATGTAGTTTTTGACCTTATCTGGAACCTCCCATCTGAAAATTTGAAAATTCCTAAAAAATCCGTCCAAAATCTTGATGACCCCAATCTCTTGTTTTGTACGTTTTTTCCACGTGTCTTGACATCCAATGTATCCCTGCAAAGTTTGGTGAAGATCTGAGTATGTAGTTTTTGACCTTATACGGAACCTCCTTTCTGAAAATTTGAAAATTCTTAAAAAATTCGTCAGAAATCTTGATGTCTCCAATTTCTTGTTTTGTACGTCTTTTCCACGTGTCTTGACATCCAATGTATCCATGCAAAGTTTGGTGAAGATCTGAGTATGTCGTTTTTGACCTTATCTGGAACCTCCCATCTGAAAATTTGAAAATTCTTAAAAAATTCGTCGAAAATCTTGATGTATCCAATCTCTTGTTTTGTACGTTTTTTCCACGTGTCTTGACATGCAAAGTATCCCTGCAACGTTTGGTGAAGATCTGAGTATGTCGTTTTTGACCTTATCTGGACCCTCCTATCTGAAAATTTGAAAATTCTTCAAAAATTCGTCCAAAATCTTGATGTCTCCAATCTCTTGTTTTGTACGTTTTTTCCACGTGTCTTGACATCCAATGTATCCCTGCAATGTTTGGTGAAGATCTGAGTATGTAGTTTTTGACCTTATATGGAACCTCCTATCTGAAAATTTGAAAATTCTTAAAAAATTTGACCAAAATCTTGATATCCCCAATCCTATGTTTTGTATGTTTTTTCCACGTGTCTTGACATCCAATGTATCCCAGTAAAGTTTGGTGAAGATCTCAGTATGTAGTTTTAGACCTTATCTGGAACCTCCTATCTGAAAATTTGAAAACTTTTAAAAAATTCGTCCAAAATATTGATGTCTCCAATCTCTTGTTTTGTACGTTTTTTCCACGTGTCTTGACCTCCAATGTATCCCTGCAATGTTTGGTGAAGATCTGAGTATGTAGTTTTTGACCTTATATGGAACCTCCTATCTGAAAATTTGAAAATTCTTAAAAAATTCGTCCAAAATCTTGATGTCTCCAATCTCTTGTTTTGTACGTTTTTTCCACGTGTCTTGACATCCAATGTATCCCTGCAAAGTTTGGTGAAGATCTGAGTATGTAGTTTTTGACCTTATCTGGAACCTGAAAATTTGAAAATTCTTAAAAAATTTGACCAAAATCTTGATGTCCCCAATCCTAGGTCTTGTATGTTTTTTCCACGTGTCTTGACATCCAATGTATCCCTGCAAAGTTTGGTGAAGATCTGAGTATGTCGTTTTTGACCTTATCTGGAACCTCCCATCTGAAAATTTGAAAATTCTTAAAAAATTCGTCGAAAATCTTGATGTCTCCAATCTCTTGTTTTGTACGTTTTTTCCACGTGTCTTGACATGCAAAGTATCCCTGCAACGTTTGGTGAAGATCTGAGTATGTAGTTTTTGACCTTATCTGGAACCTCCTATCTGAAAATTTGAAAATTCTTAAAAAATTCGTCCAAAATCTTGATGTCTCCAATCTCTTGTTTTGTACGTTTTTTCCACGTGTCTTGACATCCAATGTATCCATGCAATGTTTGGTGGAGATCTGAGTATGTAGTTTTTGACCTTATCTGGAACCTCCTATCTGAAAATTTGAAAATTCTTCAAAAATTCGTCCAAAATCTTGATGTCTCCAATCTCTTGTTTTGTACGTTTTTTCCACGTGTCTCGACCTCCAATGTAACCCTGCAAAGTTTGGTGAAGATCTGAGTATGTCGTTTTTGACCTTATCTGGAACATCCTTTCTGAAAATTTGAAAATTCTTAAAAAATTCGTCGAAAATCTTGATGTCTCTAATCTCTTGTTTTGTACGTTTTTTCCACGTGTCTTGACATCCAATGTATCCCTGCAAAGTTTGGTGAAGATCTGAGTATGTAGTTTTTGACCTTATATGGAACCTCCTTTCTGAAAATTTGAAAATTCTCAAAAAATTCTTCCATAATCTTGATGTCTCCAATCTCTTGTTTTTTACGTTTTTTCCACGTGTCTTGACATCCAATGTATCCCTGCAAAGTTTGGTGAAGATCTGAGTATGTAGTTTTTGACCTTATATGGAACCTCCTTTCTGAAAATTTGAAAATTCTTAAAAAATTCGTCCAAAATCTTGATGTCTCCAATCTCTTGTTTTGTACGTTTTTTCCACGTGTCTTGACATCCAATGTATCCCTGCAAAGTTTGGTGAAGATCTGAGTATGTAGTTTTTGACCTTATATGGAACCTCCTTTCTGAAAATTTGAAAATTCTTAAAAAATTCGTCCAAAATCTTGATGTTTCCAATCTCTTGTTTTGTACGTTTTTTCCACGTGTCTTGACATCCAATGTATCCCTGCAAAGTTTGGTGAAGATCTGACTATGTAGTTTTTGACCTTATATGGAACCTGAAAATTTGAAAATTCTTAAAAAATTTGACCAAAATCTTGATGTCCCCAATCCTAGGTCTTGTATGTTTTTTCCACGTGTCTTGACATCCAATGTATCCCTGCAAAGTTTGGTGAAGATCTGAGTATGTAGTTTTTGACCTTATATGGAACCTCCTATCTGAAAATTTGAAAATTCTTAAAAAATTCGACCAAAATCTTGATGTCCCCAATCCTATGCTTTGTTTGTTTTTTCCACGTGTCTTGACATCCAATGTATCCATGCAAAGTTTGGTGAAGATCTGAGTATGTAATTTTTGACCTTATATGGAACCTCCCATCTGAAAATTTGAAAATTCTTAAAAAATTCGTCCAAAATCTTGATGACCCCAATCTCTTGTTTTGTACGTTTTTTCCACGTGTCTTGACATGCAAAGTATCCCTGCAACGTTTGGTGAAGATCTGAGTATGTAGTTTTTGACATTATATGGAACCTCCTTTCTGAAAATTTGAAAATTCTTAAAAAATTCGTCCAAAATCTTGATGTCCCCAATCCTATGTTTTGTATGTTTTTTCCACGTGTCTTGACATCCAATGTATCCATGCAAAGTTTGGTGAAGATCTGAGTATGTCGTTTTTGACCTTATCTAGAACCACCCATCTGAAAATTTGAAAATTTTGAAAAAATTCGTCCAAAATCTTGATGTCTCCAATCTCTTGTTTTGTACGTTTTTTCCACGTGTCTTGACATCCAATGTATCCCTGCAAAGTTTGGTGAAGATCTGAGTATGTAGTTTTTGACCTTATCTGGAACCTGAAAATTTGAAAATTCTTAAAAAATTTGACCAAATTCTTGATGTCCCCAATCCTAGGTCTTGTATGTTTTTTCCACGTGTCTTGACATCCAATGTATCCCTGCAAAGTTTGGTGAAGATCTGAGTATGTCGTTTTTGACCTTATCTGGAACCTCCCATCTGAAAATTTGAAAATTCTTAAAAAATTCGTCGAAAATCTTGATGTCTCCAATCTCTTGTTTTGTACGTTTTTCCACGTGTCTTGACATGCAAAGTATCCCTGCAACGTTTGGTGAAGATCTGAGTATGTAGTTTTTGACCTTATCTGGAACCTCCTATCTGAAAATTTGAAAATTCTTAAAAAATTCGTCCAAAATCTTGATGTCTCCAATCTCTTGTTTTGTACGTTTTTTCCACGTGTCTTGACATCCAATGTATCCATGCAATGTTTGGTGGAGATCTGAGTATGTAGTTTTTGACCTTATCTGGAACCTCCTATCTGAAAATTTGAAAATTCTTCAAAAATTCGTCCAAAATCTTGATGTCTCCAATCTCTTGTTTTGTACGTTTTTTCCACGTGTCTCGACCTCCAATGTAACCCTGCAAAGTTTGGTGAAGATCTGAGTATGTCGTTTTTGACCTTATCTGGAACATCCTTTCTGAAAATTTGAAAATTCTTAAAAAATTCGTCGAAAATCTTGATGTCTCTAATCTCTTGTTTTGTACGTTTTTTCCACGTGTCTTGACATCCAATGTATCCCTGCAAAGTTTGGTGAAGATCTGAGTATGTAGTTTTTGACCTTATATGGAACCTCCTTTCTGAAAATTTGAAAATTCTCAAAAAATTCTTCCATAATCTTGATGTCTCCAATCTCTTGTTTTTTACGTTTTTTCCACGTGTCTTGACATCCAATGTATCCCTGCAAAGTTTGGTGAAGATCTGAGTATGTAGTTTTTGACCTTATATGGAACCTCCTTTCTGAAAATTTGAAAATTCTTAAAAAATTCGTCCAAAATCTTGATGTCTCCAATCTCTTGTTTTGTACGTTTTTTCCACGTGTCTTGACATCCAATGTATCCCTGCAAAGTTTGGTGAAGATCTGAGTATGTAGTTTTTGACCTTATATGGAACCTCCTTTCTGAAAATTTGAAAATTCTTAAAAAATTCGTCCAAAATCTTGATGTTTCCAATCTCTTGTTTTGTACGTTTTTTCCACGTGTCTTGACATCCAATGTATCCCTGCAAAGTTTGGTGAAGATCTGACTATGTAGTTTTTGACCTTATATGGAACCTGAAAATTTGAAAATTCTTAAAAAATTTGACCAAAATCTTGATGTCCCCAATCCTAGGTCTTGTATGTTTTTTCCACGTGTCTTGACATCCAATGTATCCCTGCAAAGTTTGGTGAAGATCTGAGTATGTAGTTTTTGACCTTATATGGAACCTCCTATCTGAAAATTTGAAAATTCTTAAAAAATTCGACCAAAATCTTGATGTCCCCAATCCTATGTTTTGTATGTTTTTTCCACGTGTCTTGACATCCAATGTATCCATGCAAAGTTTGGTGAAGATCTGAGTATGTAATTTTTGACCTTATATGGAACCTCCCATCTGAAAATTTGAAAATTCTTAAAAAATTCGTCCAAAATCTTGATGACCCCAATCTCTTGTTTTGTACGTTTTTTCCACGTGTCTTGACATGCAAAGTATCCCTGCAACGTTTGGTGAAGATCTGAGTATGTAGTTTTTGACATTATATGGAACCTCCTTTCTGAAAATTTGAAAATTCTTAAAAAATTCGTCCAAAATCTTGATGTCCCCAATCCTATGTTTTGTATGTTTTTTCCACGTGTCTTGACATCCAATGTATCCATGCAAAGTTTGGTGAAGATCTGAGTATGTCGTTTTTGACCTTATCTAGAACCACCCATCTGAAAATTTGAAAATTTTGAAAAAATTCGTCCAAAATCTTGATGTCTCCAATCTCTTGTTTTGTACGTTTTTTCCACGTGTCTTGACATCCAATGTATCCCTGCAATGTTTGGTGAAGATCTGAGTATGTAGTTTTTGATCTTATATGGAACCTCCTTTCTAAAAATTTGAAAATTCTTAAAAAATTCGTCCAAAATCTTGATGTCCCCAATCTCTTGTTTCGTACGTTTTTTCCACGTGTCTTGACATGCAAAGTATCCCTGCAACGTTTGGTGAAGATCTGAGTATGTCGTTTTTGACCTTATCTGGAACCTCCCATCTGAAAATTTGAAAATTCTTAAAAAATTCGTCCAAAATCTTGATGTCTCCAATCTCTTGTTTTGTACGTTTTTTCCACGTGTCTTGACATCCAATGTATCCCTGCAAAGTCTGGTGAAGATCTGAGTATGAAGTTTTTGACCTTATCTGGAACCTCCTATCTGAAAATTTGAAAATTGTTAAAAAATTCGTCCAAAATCTTGATGTCTCCAATCTCTTGTTTTGTACGTTTTTCCCACGTGTCTTGACATCCAATGTATCCCGGCAAAGTTTGGTGAAGATCTGAGTATGTAGTTTTTGACCTTATACGGAACCTCCTTTCTGAAAATTTGAAAATTCTTAAAAAATTCGTCAGAAATCTTGATGTCTCCAATTTCTTGTTTTGTACGTCTTTTCCACGTGTCTTGACATCCAATGTATCCATGCAAAGTTTGGTGAAGATCTGAGTATGTCGTTTTTGACCTTATCTGGAACCTCCCATCTGAAAATTTGAAAATTCTTAAAAAATTCGTCGAAAATCTTGATGTATCCAATCTCTTGTTTTGTACGTTTTTTCCACGTGTCTTGACATGCAAAGTATCCCTGCAACGTTTGGTGAAGATCTGAGTATGTCGTTTTTGACCTTATCTGGACCCTCCTATCTGAAAATTTGAAAATTCTTCAAAAATTCGTCCAAAATCTTGATGTCTCCAATCTCTTGTTTTGTACGTTTTTTCCACGTGTCTTGACATCCAATGTATCCCTGCAATGTTTGGTGAAGATCTGAGTATGTAGTTTTTGACCTTATATGGAACCTCCTATCTGAAAATTTGAAAATTCTTAAAAAATTTGACCAAAATCTTGATATCCCCAATCCTATGTTTTGTATGTTTTTTCCACGTGTCTTGACATCCAATGTATCCCAGTAAAGTTTGGTGAAGATCTCAGTATGTAGTTTTAGACCTTATCTGGAACCTCCTATCTGAAAATTTGAAAACTTTTAAAAAATTCGTCCAAAATATTGATGTCTCCAATCTCTTGTTTTGTACGTTTTTTCCACGTGTCTTGACCTCCAATGTATCCCTGCAATGTTTGGTGAAGATCTGAGTATGTAGTTTTTGACCTTATATGGAACCTCCTATCTGAAAATTTGAAAATTCTTAAAAAATTCGTCCAAAATCTTGATGTCTCCAATCTCTTGTTTTGTACGTTTTTTCCACGTGTCTTGACATCCAATGTATCCCTGCAAAGTTTGGTGAAGATCTGAGTATGTAGTTTTTGACCTTATCTGGAACCTGAAAATTTGAAAATTCTTAAAAAATTTGACCAAAATCTTGATGTCCCCAATCCTAGGTCTTGTATGTTTTTTCCACGTGTCTTGACATCCAATGTATCCCTGCAAAGTTTGGTGAAGATCTGAGTATGTCGTTTTTGACCTTATCTGGAACCTCCCATCTGAAAATTTGAAAATTCTTAAAAAATTCGTCGAAAATCTTGATGTCTCCAATCTCTTGTTTTGTACGTTTTTTCCACGTGTCTTGACATGCAAAGTATCCCTGCAACGTTTGGTGAAGATCTGAGTATGTAGTTTTTGACCTTATCTGGAACCTCCTATCTGAAAATTTGAAAATTCTTAAAAAATTCGTCCAAAATCTTGATGTCTCCAATCTCTTGTTTTGTACGTTTTTTCCACGTGTCTTGACATCCAATGTATCCATGCAATGTTTGGTGGAGATCTGAGTATGTAGTTTTTGACCTTATCTGGAACCTCCTATCTGAAAATTTGAAAATTCTTCAAAAATTCGTCCAAAATCTTGATGTCTCCAATCTCTTGTTTTGTACGTTTTTTCCACGTGTCTCGACCTCCAATGTAACCCTGCAAAGTTTGGTGAAGATCTGAGTATGTCGTTTTTGACCTTATCTGGAACATCCTTTCTGAAAATTTGAAAATTCTTAAAAAATTCGTCGAAAATCTTGATGTCTCTAATCTCTTGTTTTGTACGTTTTTTCCACGTGTCTTGACATCCAATGTATCCCTGCAAAGTTTGGTGAAGATCTGAGTATGTAGTTTTTGACCTTATATGGAACCTCCTTTCTGAAAATTTGAAAATTCTCAAAAAATTCTTCCATAATCTTGATGTCTCCAATCTCTTGTTTTTTACGTTTTTTCCACGTGTCTTGACATCCAATGTATCCCTGCAAAGTTTGGTGAAGATCTGAGTATGTAGTTTTTGACCTTATATGGAACCTCCTTTCTGAAAATTTGAAAATTCTTAAAAAATTCGTCCAAAATCTTGATGTCTCCAATCTCTTGTTTTGTACGTTTTTTCCACGTGTCTTGACATCCAATGTATCCATGCAAAGTTTGGTGAAGATCTGAGTATGTAGTTTTTGACCTTATATGGAACCTCCTTTCTGAAAATTTGAAAATTCTTAAAAAATTCGTCCAAAATCTTGATGTTTCCAATCTCTTGTTTTGTACGTTTTTTCCACGTGTCTTGACATCCAATGTATCCCTGCAAAGTTTGGTGAAGATCTGACTATGTAGTTTTTGACCTTATATGGAACCTGAAAATTTGAAAATTCTTAAAAAATTTGACCAAAATCTTGATGTCCCCAATCCTAGGTCTTGTATGTTTTTTCCACGTGTCTTGACATCCAATGTATCCCTGCAAAGTTTGGTGAAGATCTGAGTATGTAGTTTTTGACCTTATATGGAACCTCCTATCTGAAAATTTGAAAATTCTTAAAAAATTCGACCAAAATCTTGATGTCCCCAATCCTATGTTTTGTATGTTTTTTCCACGTGTCTTGACATCCAATGTATCCATGCAAAGTTTGGTGAAGATCTGAGTATGTAATTTTTGACCTTATATGGAACCTCCCATCTGAAAATTTGAAAATTCTTAAAAAATTCTTCCAAAATCTTGATGACCCCAATCTCTTGTTTTGTACGTTTTTTCCACGTGTCTTGACATGCAAAGTATCCCTGCAACGTTTGGTGAAGATCTGAGTATGTAGTTTTTGACATTATATGGAACCTCCTTTCTGAAAATTTGAAAATTCTTAAAAAATTCGTCCAAAATCTTGATGTCCCCAATCCTATGTTTTGTATGTTTTTTCCACGTGTCTTGACATCCAATGTATCCATGCAAAGTTTGGTGAAGATCTGAGTATGTCGTTTTTGACCTTATCTAGAACCACCCATCTGAAAATTTGAAAATTTTGAAAAAATTCGTCCAAAATCTTGATGTCTCCAATCTCTTGTTTTGTACGTTTTTTCCACGTGTCTTGACATCCAATGTATCCCTGCAATGTTTGGTGAAGATCTGAGTATGTAGTTTTTGATCTTATATGGAACCTCCTTTCTAAAAATTTGAAAATTCTTAAAAAATTCGTCGAAAATCTTGATGTTCCCAATCTCTTGTTTCGTACGTTTTTTCCACGTGTCTTGACATGCAAAGAATCCCTGCAACGTTTGGTGAAGATCTGAGTATTTCGTTTTTGACCTTATCTGGAACCTCCCATCTGAAAATTTGAAAATTCTTAAAAAATTCGTCCAAAATCTTGATGTCTCCAATCTCTTGTTTTGTACGTTTTTTCCACGTGTCTTGACATCCAATGTATCCCTGCAAAGTCTGGTGAAGATCTGAGTATGAAGTTTTTGACCTTATCTGGAACCTCCTATCTGAAAATTTGAAAATTGTTAAAAAATTCGTCCAAAATCTTGATGTCTCCAATCTCTTGTTTTGTACGTTTTTCCCACGTGTCTTGACATCCAATGTATCCCGGCAAAGTTTGGTGAAGATCTGAGTATGTAGTTTTTGACCTTATCTGGAACCTCATTTCTGAAAATTTGAAAATTCCTCAAAAATTCGTCCAAAATCTTGATGTCTCCAATCTCTTGTTTTGTACGTTTTTTCCACGTGTCTTGACATCCAATGTATCCCTGCAAAGTTTGGTGAAGATCTGAGTATGTAGTTTTTGACCTTATCTGGAACCTCCTATCTGAAAATTTGAAAATTCTTAAAAAATTCGACCAAAATCTTGATGTCCCCAATCCTATGTTTTGTATGTTTTTTCCACGTGTCTTGACATCCAATGTATCCATGCAAAGTTTGGTGAAGATCTGAGTATGTCGGTTTTGACCTTATCTGGAACATCCTTTCTGAAAATTTGAAAATTCTTAAAAAATTCGTCGAAAATCTTGATGTCTCCAATCTCTTGTTTTGTACGTTTTTTCCACGTGTCTTGACATGCAGAGTATCCCTGCAAAGTTTGGTGAAGATCTGAGTATGTCGTTTTTGACCTTATCTGGAACCTCCCATCTGAAAATTTGAAAATTCTTAAAAAATTCGTCGAAAATCTTGATGTCTCCAATCTCTTGTTTTGTACGTTTTTTCCACGTGTCTTGACATGCAAAGTATCCCTGCAACGTTTGGTGAAGATCTGAGTATGTAGTTTTTGACCTTATCTGGAACCTCATTTCTAAAAATTTGAAAATTCCTCAAAAATTCGTCCAAAATCTTGATGTCTCCAATCTCTTGTTTTGTACGTTTTTTCCACGTGTCTTGACATCCAATGTATCCCTGCAAAGTTTGGTGAAGATCTGAGTATGTAGTTTTTGACCTTATCTGGAACCTCCTATCTGAAAATTTGAAAATTCTTAAAAAATTCGTCCAAAATCTTGATGTCTCCAATCTCTTGTTTTGTACGTTTTTTCCACGTGTCTTCACATCCAATGTATCCCTGCAAAGTTTGGTGAAGATCTGAGTATGTAGTTTTTGACCTTATATGGAACCTCCTTTCTGAAAATTTGAAAATTCTTAAAATTTTCGTCCAAAATCTTGATGTCACCAATCCTATGTTTTGTATGTTTTTTCCACGTGTCTTGACATCCAATGTATCCATGCAAAGTTTGGTGAAGATCTGAGTATGTCGTTTTTGACCTTATCTGGAACCTCCCATCTGAAAATTTGAAAATTCTTAAAAAATTCGTCCAAAATCTTGATGTCTCCAATCTCTTGTTTTGTACGTTTTTTCCACGTGTCTTGACATCCAATGTATCCCTGCAAAGTTTGGTGAAGATCTGAGTATGTAGTTTTTGACCTTATCTGGAACCTCCCATCTGAAAATTTGAAAATTCCTAAAAAATCCGTCCAAAATCTTGATGACACCAATCTCTTGTTTTGTACGTTTTTTCCACGTGTCTTGACATTCAATGTATCCCTGCAAAGTTTGGTGAAGATCTGAGTATGTAGTTTTTGACCTTATATGGAACCTCCTTTCTGAAAATTTGAAAATTCTTAAAAAATTCGTCCAAAATCTTGATGTCTCCAATCTCTTGTTTTGTACGTTTTTTCCACGTGTCTTGACATCCAATGTATCCCTGCAAAGTTTGGTGAAGATCTGAGTATGTAGTTTTTGACCTTATATGGAACCTCCAATCTGAAAATTTGAAAATTCTTAAAAAATTTGACCAAAATCTTGATGTCCCCAATCCTATGTCTTGTATGTTTTTTCCACGTGTCTTGACATCCAATGTATCCCTGCAGAGTTTGGTGAAGATCTGAGTATGTCGTTTTTGACCTTATCTGGAACATCCTTTCTGAAAATTTGAAAATTCTTAAAAAATTCGTCCAAAATCTTGATGTCTCCAATCTCTTGTTTTCAACGTTTTTTCCACGTGTCTTGACATCCAATGTATCCCTGCAAAGTTTGGTGAAGATCTGAGTATGTAGTTTTTGACCTTATCTGGAACCTCCTATCTGAAAATTTGAAAATTGTTAAAAAATTCGTCCAAAATCTTGATGTCTCCAATCTCTTGTTTTGAACGTTTTTCCCACGTGTCTTGACATCCAATGTATCCCTGCAAAGTTTGGTGAAGATCTGAGTATGTAGTTTTTGACCTTATCTGGAACCTCATTTCTGAAAATTTGAAAATTCCTCAAAAATTCGTCCAAAATCTTGATGTCTCCAATCTCTTGTTTTGTACGTTTTTTCCACGTGTCTTGACATCTAATGTATCCCTGCAAAGTTTGGTGAAGATCTGAGTATGTAGTTTTTGACCTTATCTGGAACCTCCAATCTGAAAATTTGAAAATTCTTAAAAAATTCGTCCAAAATCTTGATGTCTCCAATCTCTTGTTTTGTACGTTTTTTCCACGTGTCTTGACATGCAAAGTATCCCTGCAACGTTTGGTGAAGATCTGAGTATGTAGTTTTTGACCTTATATGGAACCTCCTTTCTGAAAATTTGAAAATTCTTAAAAAATTCGTCCAAAATCTTGATGTCCCCAATCCTATGTTTTGTATGTTTTTTCCACGTGTCTTGACATCCAATGTATCCATGCAAAGTTTGGTGAAGATCTGAGTAAGTCGTTTTTGACCTTATCTAGAACCACCCATCTGAAAATTTGAAAATTTTGAAAAAATTCGTCCAAAATCTTGATGTCTCCAATCTCTTGTTTTGTACGTTTTTTCCACGTGTCTTGACATCCAATGTATCCCTGCAAAGTTTGGTGAAGATCTGAGTATGTAGTTTTTGACCTTATATGGAACCTCCTTTCTAAAAATTTGAAAATTCTTAAAAAATTCGTCCAAAATCTTGATGTCCCCAATCTCTCGTTTCGTACGTTTTTTCCACGTGTCTTGACATGCAAAGTATCCCTGCAACGTTTGGTGAAGATCTGAGTATGTCGTTTTTGACCTTATCTGGAACCTCCCATCTGAAAATTTGAAAATTCTTAAAAAATTCGTCCAAAATCTTGATGTCTCCAATCTCTTGTTTTGTACGTTTTTTCCACGTGTCTTGACATCCAATGTATCCCTGCAAAGTTTGGTGAAGATCTGAGTATGTAGTTTTTGACCTTATATGGAACCTCCTTTCTGAAAATTTGAAAATTCTTAAAAAATTCGTCCAAAATCTTGATGACCCCAATCTCTTGTTTTGTACGTTTTTTCCACTTGTCTTGACATGCAAAGTATCCCTGCAACGTTTGGTGAAGATCTGAGTATGTAGTTTTTGACCTTATCTGGAACATCCTATCTGAAAATTTGAAAATTCTTAAAAAATTCGTCCAAAACCTTGATGTCTCCAATCTCTTGTTTTGTACGTTTTTTCCACGTGTCTTGACATCCAATGTATCCCTGCAAAGTCTGGTGAAGATCTGAGTATGAAGTTTTTGATCTTATCTGGAACCTCCTATCTGAAAATTTGAAAATTGTTAAAAAATTCGTCCAAAATCTTGATGTCTCCAATCTCTTGTTTTGTACGTTTTTCCCACGTGTCTTGACATCCAATGTATCCCGGCAAAGTTTGGTGAAGATCTGAGTATGTAG
Organism: Lepisma saccharinum; assembly: GCF_977018435.1. Taxonomy (NCBI): domain Eukaryota; kingdom Metazoa; phylum Arthropoda; class Insecta; order Zygentoma; family Lepismatidae; genus Lepisma; species Lepisma saccharinum. The sequence goes on along the minus strand of NW_028143284.1, from coordinate 101,575 downwards.
TTTTTGACCTTATCTGGAACCTCATTTCTGAAAATTTGAAAATTCCTCAAAAATTCGTCCAAAATCTTGATGTCTCCAATCTCTTGTTTTGTACGTTTTTTCCACGTGTCTTGACATCCAATGTATCCCTGCAAAGTTTGGTGAAGATCTGAGTATGTAGTTTTTGACCTTATCTGGAACCTCCTATCTGAAAATTTGAAAATTCTTAAAAAATTCGACCAAAATCTTGATGTCCCCAATCCTATGTTTTGTATGTTTTTTCCACGTGTCTTGACATCCAATGTGTCCATGCAAAGTTTGGTGAAGATCTGAGTATGTCGGTTTTGACCTTATCTGGAACATCCTTTCTGAAAATTTGAAAATTCTTAAAAAATTCGTCGAAAATCTTGATGTCTCCAATCTCTTGTTTTGTACGTTTTTTCCACGTGTCTTGACATGCAGAGTATCCCTGCAAAATTTGGTGAAGATCTGAGTATGTCGTTTTTGACCTTATCTGGAACCTCCCATCTGAAAATTTGAAAATTCTTAAAAAATTCGTCGAAAATCTTGATGTCTCCAATCTCTTGTTTTGTACGTTTTTCCCACGTGTCTTGACATGCAAAGTATCCCTGCAACGTTTGGTGAAGATCTGAGTATGTAGTTTTTGACCTTATCTGGAACCTCATTTCAGAAAATTTGAAAATTCCTCAAAAATTCGTCCAAAATCTTGATGTCTCCAATCTCTTGTTTTGTACGTTTTTTCCACGTGTCTTGACATCCAATGTATCCCTGCAAAGTTTGGTGAAGATCTGAGTATGTAGTTTTTGACCTTATCTGGAACCTCCTATCTGAAAATTTGAAAATTCTTAAAAAATTCGTCCAAAATCTTGATGTCTCCAATCTCTTGTTTTGTACGTTTTTTCCACGTGTCTTCACATCCAATGTATCCCTGCAAAGTTTGGTGAAGATCTGAGTATGTAGTTTTTGACCTTATATGGAACCTCCTTTCTGAAAATTTGAAAATTCTTAAAAAATTCGTCCAAAATCTTGATGTCACCAATCCTATGTTTTGTATGTTTTTTCCACGTGTCTTGACATCCAATGTATCCATGCAAAGTTTGGTGAAGATCTGAGTATGTCGTTTTTGACCTTATCTGGAACCTCCCATCTGAAAATTTGAAAATTCTTAAAAAATTCGTCCAAAATCTTGATGTCTCCAATCTCTTGTTTTGTACGTTTTTTCCACGTGTCTTGACATCCAATGTATCCCTGCAAAGTTTGGTGAAGATCTGAGTATGTAGTTTTTGACCTTATCTGGAACCTCCCATCTGAAAATTTGAAAATTCCTAAAAAATCCGTCCAAAATCTTGATGACACCAATCTCTTGTTTTGTACGTTTTTTCCACGTGTCTTGACATTCAATGTATCCCTGCAAAGTTTGGTGAAGATCTGAGTATGTAGTTTTTGACCTTATATGGAACCTCCTTTCTGAAAATTTGAAAATTCTTAAAAAATTCGTCCAAAATCTTGATGTCTCCAATCTCTTGTTTTGTACGTTTTTTCCACGTGTCTTGACATCCAATGTATCCCTGCAAAGTTTGGTGAAGATCTGAGTATGTAGTTTTTGACCTTATATGGAACCTCCTATCTGAAAATTTGAAAATTCTTAAAAAATTTGACCAAAATCTTGATGTCCCCAATCCTATGTCTTGTATGTTTTTTCCACGTGTCTTGACATCCAATGTATCCCTGCAGAGTTTGGTGAAGATCTGAGTATGTCGTTTTTGACCTTATCTGGAACATCCTTTCTGAAAATTTGAAAATTCTTAAAAAATTCGTCCAAAATCTTGATGTCCCCAATCTCTTGTTTTGAACGTTTTTTCCACGTGTCTTGACATCCAATGTATCCCTGCAAAGTTTGGTGAAGATCTGAGTATGTAGTTTTTGACCGTATCTGGAACCTCCTATCTGAAAATTTGAAAATTGTTAAAAAATTCGACCAAAATCTTGATGTCTCCAATCTCTTGTTTTGAACGTTTTTCCCACGTGTCTTGACATCCAATGTATCCCTGCAAAGTTTGGTGAAGATCTGAGTATGTAGTTTTTGACCTTATCTGGAACCTCATTTCTGAAAATTTGAAAATTCCTCAAAAATTCGTCCAAAATCTTGATGTCTCCAATCTCTTGTTTTGTACGTTTTTTCCACGTGTCTTGACATCTAATGTATCCCTGCAAAGTTTGGTGAAGATCTGAGTATGTAGTTTTTGACCTTATCTGGAACCTCCAATCTGAAAATTTGAAAATTCTTAAAAAATTCGTCCAAAATCTTGATGTCTCCAATCTCTTGTTTTGTACGTTTTTTCCACGTGTCTTGACATGCAAAGTATCCCTGCAACGTTTGGTGAAGATCTGAGTATGTGGTTTTAGACCTTATCTGGAACCTCCTATCTGAAAATTTGAAAATTCTAAAAAAATTCGTCCAAAATCTTGATGTCCCCAATCCTATGTTTTGTATGTTTTTTCCACGTGTCTTGACATCCAATGTATCCATGCAAAGTTTGGTGAAGATCTGAGTAAGTCGTTTTTGACCTTATCTAGAACCACCCATCTGAAAATTTGAAAATTTTGAAAAAATTCGTCCAAAATCTTGATGTCTCCAATCTCTTGTTTTGTACGTTTTTTCCACGTGTCTTGACATCCAATGTATCCCTGCAATGTTTGGTGAAGATCTGAGTATGTAGTTTTTGACCTTATATGGAACCTCCTTTCTGAAAATTTGAAAATTCTTAAAAAATTCGTCCAAAATCTTGATGTCCCCAATCTCGTGTTTCGTACGTTTTTTCCACGTGTCTTGACATGCAAAGTATCCCTGCAACGTTTGGTGAAGATCTGAGTATGTCGTTTTTGACCTTATCTGGAACCTCCCATCTGAAAATTTGAAAATTCTTAAAAAATTCGTCCAAAATCTTGATGTCTCCAATCTCTTGTTTTGTACGTTTTTTCCACGTGTCTTGACATCCAATGTATCCCTGCAAAGTTTGGTGAAGATCTGAGTATGTAGTTTTTGACCTTATATGGAACCTCCTTTCTGAAAATTTGAAAATTCTTAAAAAATTCGTCCAAAATCTTGATGTCCCCAATCTCTTGTTTTGTACGTTTTTTCCACGTGTCTTGACATGCAAAGTATCCCTGCAACGTTTGGTGAAGATCTGAGTATGTAGTTTTTGACCTTATCTGGAACATACTATCTGAAAATTTGAAAATTCTTAAAAAATTCGTCCAAAGTCTTGATGTCTCCAATCTCTTGTTTTGTACGTTTTTTCCACGTGTCTTGACATCCAATGTATCCCTGCAAAGTCTGGTGAAGATCTGAGTATGTAGTTTTTGACCTTATCTGGAACCTCCTATCTGAAAATTTGAAAATTGTTAAAAAATTCGTCCAAAATCTTGATGTCTCCAATCTCTTGTTTTGTACGTTTTTCCCACGTGTCTTGACATCCAATGTATCCCTGCAAAGTTTGGTGAAGATCTGAGTATGTAGTTTTTGACCTTATATGGAACCTCCTATCTGAAAATTTGAAAATTCTTAAAAAATTTGACCAATTTGATGTCCCCAATCCTATGTCTTGTATGTTTTTTCCACGTGTCTTGACATCCAATGTATCCCTGCAGAGTTTGGTGAAGATCTGAGTATGTCGTTTTTGACCTTATCTGGAACATCCTTTCTGAAAATTTGAAAATTCTTAAAAAATTCGTCCAAAATCTTGATGTCCCCAATCTCTTGTTTTGAACGTTTTTTCCACGTGTCTTGACATCCAATGTATCCCTGCAAAGTTTGGTGAAGATCTGAGTATGTAGTTTTTGACCTTATCTGGAACCTCATTTCTGAAAATTTGAAAATTCCTCAAAAATTCGTCCAAAATCTTGATGTCTCCAATCTCTTGTTTTGTACGTTTTTTCCACGTGTCTTGACATCTAATGTATCCCTGCAAAGTTTGGTGAAGATCTGAGTATGTAGTTTTTGACCTTATCTGGAACCTCCAATCTGAAAATTTGAAAATTCTTAAAAAATTCGTCCAAAATCTTGATGTCTCCAATCTCTTGTTTTGTACGTTTTTTCCACGTGTCTTGACATGCAAAGTATCCCTGCAACGTTTGGTGAAAATCTGAGTATGTAGTTTTTGACCTTATATGGAACCTCCTTTCTGAAAATTTGAAAATTCTAAAAAAATTCGTCCAAAATCTTGATGTCCCCAATCCTATGTTTTGTATGTTTTTTCCACGTGTCTTGACATCCAATGTATCCATGCAAAGTTTGGTGAAGATCTGAGTAAGTCGTTTTTGACTTTATCTAGAACCACCCATCTGAAAATTTGAAAATTTTGAAAAAATTCGTCCAAAATCTTGATGTCTCCAATCTCTTGTTTTGTACGTTTTTTCCACGTGTCTTGACATCCAATGTATCCCTGCAATGTTTGGTGAAGATCTGAGTATGTAGTTTTTGACCTTATATGGAACCTCCTTTCTAAAAATTTGAAAATTCTTAAAAAATTCGTCCAAAATCTTGATGTCCCCAATCTCTTGTTTCGTACGTTTTTTCCACGTGTCTTGACATGCAAAGTATCCCTGCAACGTTTGGTGAAGATCTGAGTATGTCGTTTTTGACCTTATCTGGAACCTCCCATCTGAAAATTTGAAAATTCTTAAAAAATTCGTCCAAAATCTTGATGTCTCCAATCTCTTGTTTTGTACGTTTTTTCCACGTGTCTTGACATCCAATGTATCCCTGCAAAGTTTGCTGAAGATCTGAGTCTGTAGTTTTTGACCTTATATGGAACCTCCTTTCTGAAAATTTGAAAATTCTTAAAAAATTCGTCCAAAATCTTGATGTCCCCAATCTCTTGTTTTGTACGTTTTTTCCACGTGTCTTGACATGCAAAGTATCCCTGCAACGTTTGGTGAAGATCTGAGTATGTAGTTTTTGACCTTATCTGGAACATACTATCTGAAAATTTGAAAATTCTTAAAAAATTCGTCCAAAATCTTGATGTCTCCAATCTCTTGTTTTGTACGTTTTTTCCACGTGTCTTGACATCCAATGTATCCCTGCAAAGTTTGGTGAAGATCTGAGTATGTAGTTTTTGACCTGATATGGAACCTGAAAATTTGAAAATTCTTAAAAAATTTGACCAAAATCTTGATGTCCCCAATCCTAGGTCTTGTATGTTTTTTCCACGTGTCTTGACATCCAATGCATCCCTGCAAAGTTTGGTGAAGATCTGAGTATGTCGTTTTTGACCTTATCTGGAACCTCCCATCTGAAAATTTGAAAATTCTTAAAAAATTCGTCGAAAATCTTGATGTCTCCAATCTCTTGTTTTGTACGTTTTTTCCACGTGTCTTGACATCCAATGTATCCCTGCAAAGTTTGGTGAAGATCTGAGTATGTAGTTTTTGACCTTATATGGAACCTCCTATCTGAAAATTTGAAAATTCTTAAAAAATTCGACCAAAATCTTGATGTCCCCAAACCTATGTTTTGTATGTTTTTTCCACGTGTCTTGACATCCAATGTATCCATGCAAAGTTTGGAGAAGATCTGAGCATGTCGTTTTTGACCTTATCTGGAACCTCCCATCTGAAAATTTAAAAATTCTTAAAAAATCCGTCGAAAATCTTGATGTCTCCAATCTCTTGTTTTGTACATTTTTTCCACGTGTCTTGACATCCAATGTATCCCTGCAATGTTTGGTGAAGATCTGAGTATGTAGTTTTTGACCTTATATGGAACCTCCTATCTGAAAATTTGAGAATTCTTAAAAAATTTGACCAAATCTTGATGTCCCCAATCCTATGTCTTGTATGTTTTTTCCACGTGTCTTGACATCCATGTATCCCTGCTAAGTTTGGTGAAGATCTGAGTATGTAGTTTTTGACCTTATATGGAACCTCCTATCTGAAAATTTGAAAATTCTTAAAAAATCCGTCGAAAATCTTGATGTCTCCAATCTCTTGTTTTGTACATTTTTTCCACGTGTCTTGACATCCAATGTATCCCTGCAATGTTTGGTGAAGATCTGAGTATGTAGTTTTTGACCTTATATGGAACCTCCTATCTGAAAATTTGAAAATTCTTAAAAAATTCGTTCAAAATCTTGATGTCTCCAATCTCTTGTTTTGTACGTTTTTTCCACGTGTCTTGACATCCAATGTATCCCTGCAAAGTTTGGTGAAGATCTGAGTATGTAGTTCTTGATCTTATCTGGAACCTCCCATCTGAAAATTTGAAAATTCCTAAAAAATCCGTCCAAAATCTTGATGACCCCAATCTCTTGTTTTGTACGTTTTTTCCACGTGTCTTGACATCCAATGTATCCCTGCAAAGTTTGGTGAAGATCTGATTATGTGGTTTTTGACCTTATACGGAACCTCCTTTCTGAAAATTTGAAAATTCTTAAAAAATTCGTCCAAAATCTTGATGTCTCCAATTTCTTGTTTTGTACGTTTTTCCCACGTGTCTTGACATCCAATGTATCCATGCAAAGTTTGGTGAAGATCTGAGTATGTCGTTTTTGACCTTATCTGGAACCTCCCATCTGAAAATTTGAAAATTCTTAAAAAATTCGTCGAAAATCTTGATGTCTCCAATCTCTTGTTTTGTACGTATTTTCCACGTGTCTTGACATGCAAAGTATCCCTGCAACGTTTGGTGAAGATCTGAGTATGTAGTTTTTGACCTTATCTGGAACCTCCTATCTGAAAATTTGAAAATTCTTAAAAAATTCGTCCAAAATCTTGATGTCTCCAATCTCTTGTTTTGTACGTTTTTTCCACGTGTCTTGACATCCAATGTATCACTGCAAATTTTGGTGAAGATCTGAGTATGTAGTTTTTGTCCTTATCTGGAACCTCCCATCTGAAAATTTGAAAATTCCTAAAAAATCCGTCCAAAATCTTGATGACCCCAATCTCTTGTTTTGTACGTTTTTTCCACGTGTCTTGACATCCAATGTATCCCTGCAAAGTTTGGTGAAGATCTGAGTATGTAGTTTTTGACCTTATACGGAACCTCCTTTCTGAAAATTTGAAAATTCTTAAAAAATTCGTCAGAAATCTTGATGTCTCCAATTTCTTGTTTTGTACGTCTTTTCCACGTGTCTTGACATCCAATGTATCCATGCAAAGTTTGGTGAAGATCTGAGTATGTCGTTTTTGACCTTATCTGGAACCTCCCATCTGAAAATTTGAAAATTCTTAAAAAATTCGTCGAAAATCTTGATGTATCCAATCTCTTGTTTTGTACGTTTTTTCCACGTGTCTTGACATGCAAAGTATCCCTGCAACGTTTGGTGAAGATCTGAGTATGTAGTTTTTGACCTTATCTGGACCCTCCTATCTGAAAATTTGAAAATTCTTCAAAAATTCGTCCAAAATCTTGATGTCTCCAATCTCTTGTTTTGTACGTTTTTTCCACGTGTCTTGACATCCAATGTATCCCTGCAATGTTTGGTGAAGATCTGAGTATGTAGTTTTTGACCTTATATGGAACCTCCTATCTGAAAATTTGAAAATTCTTAAAAAATTTGACCAAAATCTTGATATCCCCAATCCTATGTTTTGTATGTTTTTTCCACGTGTCTTGACATCCAATGTATCCCAGTAAAGTTTGGTGAAGATCTCAGTATGTAGTTTTAGACCTTATCTGGAACCTCCTATCTGAAAATTTGAAAACTTTTAAAAAATTCGTCCAAAATATTGATGTCTCCAATCTCTTGTTTTGTACGTTTTTTCCACGTGTCTTGACCTCCAATGTATCCCTGCAATGTTTGGTGAAGATCTGAGTATGTAGTTTTTGACCTTATATGGAACCTCCTATCTGAAAATTTGAAAATTCTTAAAAAATTCGTCCAAAATCTTGATGTCTCCAATCTCTTGTTTTGTACGTTTTTTCCACGTGTCTTGACATCCAATGTATCCCTGCAAAGTTTGGTGAAGATCTGAGTATGTAGTTTTTGACCTGATATGGAACCTGAAAATTTGAAAATTCTTAAAAAATTTGACCAAAATCTTGATGTCCCCAATCCTAGGTCTTGTATGTTTTTTCCACGTGTCTTGACATCCAATGTATCCCTGCAAAGTTTGGTGAAGATCTGAGTATGTCGTTTTTGACCTTATCTGGAACGTCCCATCTGAAAATTTGAAAATTCTTAAAAAATTCGTCGAAAATCTTGATGTCTCCAATCTCTTGTTTTGTACGTTTTTTCCACGTGTCTTGACATGCAAAGTATCCCTGCAACGTTTGGTGAAGATCTGAGTATGTAGTTTTTGACCTTATCTGGAACCTCCTATCTGAAAATTTGAAAATTCTTAAAAAATTCGTCCAAAATCTTGATGTCTCCAATCTCTTGTTTTGTACGTTTTTTCCACGTGTCTTGACATCCAATGTATCCCTGCAATGTTTGGTGGAGATCTGAGTATGTAGTTTTTGACCTTATCTGGAACCTCCTATCTGAAAATTTGAAAATTCTTCAAAAATTCGTCCAAAATCTTGATGTCTCCAATCTCTTGTTTTGTACGTTTTTTCCACGTGTCTCGACCTCCAATGTAACCCTGCAAAGTTTGGTGAAGATCTGAGTATGTCGTTTTTGACCTTATCTGGAACATCCTTTCTGAAAATTTGAAAATTCTTAAAAAATTCGTCGAAAATCTTGATGTCTCTAATCTCTTGTTTTGTACGTTTTTTCCACGTGTCTTGACATCCAATGTATCCCTGCAAAGTTTGGTGAAGATCTGAGTATGTAGTTTTTGACCTTATATGGAACCTCCTTTCTGAAAATTTGAAAATTCTCAAAAAATTCGTCCATAATCTTGATGTCTCCAATCTCTTGTTTTTTACGTTTTTTCCACGTGTCTTGACATCCAATGTATCCCTGCAAAGTTTGGTGAAGATCTGAGTATGTAGTTTTTGACCTTATCTGGAACCTCATTTCTGAAAATTTGAAAATTCCTCAAAAATTCGTCCAAAATCTTGATGTCTCCAATCTCTTGTTTTGTACGTTTTTTCCACGTGTCTTGACATCTAATGTATCCCTGCAAAGTTTGGTGAAGATCTGAGTATGTAGTTTTTGACCTTATCTGGAACCTCCAATCTGAAAATTTGAAAATTCTTAAAAAATTCGTCCAAAATCTTGATGTCTCCAATCTCTTGTTTTGTACGTTTTTTCCACGTGTCTTGACATGCAAAGTATCCCTGCAACGTTTGGTGAAAATCTGAGTATGTAGTTTTTGACCTTATATGGAACCTCCTTTCTGAAAATTTGAAAATTCTAAAAAAATTCGTCCAAAATCTTGATGTCCCCAATCCTATGTTTTGTATGTTTTTTCCACGTGTCTTGACATCCAATGTATCCATGCAAAGTTTGGTGAAGATCTGAGTAAGTCGTTTTTGACTTTATCTAGAACCACCCATCTGAAAATTTGAAAATTTTGAAAAAATTCGTCCAAAATCTTGATGTCTCCAATCTCTTGTTTTGTACGTTTTTTCCACGTGTCTTGACATCCAATGTATCCCTGCAAAGTTTGGTGAAGATCTGAGTCTGTAGTTTTTGACCTTATATGGAACCTCCTTTCTGAAAATTTGAAAATTCTTAAAAAATTCGTCCAAAATCTTGATGTCCCCAATCTCTTGTTTTGTACGTTTTTTCCACGTGTCTTGACATGCAAAGTATCCCTGCAACGTTTGGTGAAGATCTGAGTATGTAGTTTTTGACCTTATCTGGAACATACTATCTGAAAATTTGAAAATTCTTAAAAAATTCGTCCAAAATCTTGATGTCTCCAATCTCTTGTTTTGTACGTTTTTTCCACGTGTCTTGACATCCAATGTATCCCTGCAAAGTTTGGTGAAGATCTGAGTATGTAGTTTTTGACCTGATATGGAACCTGAAAATTTGAAAATTCTTAAAAAATTTGACCAAAATCTTGATGTCCCCAATCCTAGGTCTTGTATGTTTTTTCCACGTGTCTTGACATCCAATGCATCCCTGCAAAGTTTGGTGAAGATCTGAGTATGTCGTTTTTGACCTTATCTGGAACCTCCCATCTGAAAATTTGAAAATTCTTAAAAAATTCGTCGAAAATCTTGATGTCTCCAATCTCTTGTTTTGTACGTTTTTTCCACGTGTCTTGACATCCAATGTATCCCTGCAAAGTTTGGTGAAGATCTGAGTATGTAGTTTTTGACCTTATATGGAACCTCCTATCTGAAAATTTGAAAATTCTTAAAAAATTCGACCAAAATCTTGATGTCCCCAAACCTATGTTTTGTATGTTTTTTCCACGTGTCTTGACATCCAATGTATCCATGCAAAGTTTGGAGAAGATCTGAGCATGTCGTTTTTGACCTTATCTGGAACCTCCCATCTGAAAATTTAAAAATTCTTAAAAAATCCGTCGAAAATCTTGATGTCTCCAATCTCTTGTTTTGTACATTTTTTCCACGTGTCTTGACATCCAATGTATCCCTGCAATGTTTGGTGAAGATCTGAGTATGTAGTTTTTGACCTTATATGGAACCTCCTATCTGAAAATTTGAGAATTCTTAAAAAATTTGACCAAATCTTGATGTCCCCAATCCTATGTCTTGTATGTTTTTTCCACGTGTCTTGACATCCATGTATCCCTGCTAAGTTTGGTGAAGATCTGAGTATGTAGTTTTTGACCTTATATGGAACCTCCTATCTGAAAATTTGAAAATTCTTAAAAAATCCGTCGAAAATCTTGATGTCTCCAATCTCTTGTTTTGTACATTTTTTCCACGTGTCTTGACATCCAATGTATCCCTGCAATGTTTGGTGAAGATCTGAGTATGTAGTTTTTGACCTTATATGGAACCTCCTATCTGAAAATTTGAAAATTCTTAAAAAATTCGTTCAAAATCTTGATGTCTCCAATCTCTTGTTTTGTACGTTTTTTCCACGTGTCTTGACATCCAATGTATCCCTGCAAAGTTTGGTGAAGATCTGAGTATGTAGTTTTTGATCTTATCTGGAACCTCCCATCTGAAAATTTGAAAATTCCTAAAAAATCCGTCCAAAATCTTGATGACCCCAATCTCTTGTTTTGTACGTTTTTTCCACGTGTCTTGACATCCAATGTATCCCTGCAAAGTTTGGTGAAGATCTGATTATGTGGTTTTTGACCTTATACGGAACCTCCTTTCTGAAAATTTGAAAATTCTTAAAAAATTCGTCCAAAATCTTGATGTCTCCAATTTCTTGTTTTGTACGTTTTTCCCACGTGTCTTGACATCCAATGTATCCATGCAAAGTTTGGTGAAGATCTGAGTATGTCGTTTTTGACCTTATCTGGAACCTCCCATCTGAAAATTTGAAAATTCTTAAAAAATTCGTCGAAAATCTTGATGTCTCCAATCTCTTGTTTTGTACGTATTTTCCACGTGTCTTGACATGCAAAGTATCCCTGCAACGTTTGGTGAAGATCTGAGTATGTAGTTTTTGACCTTATCTGGAACCTCCTATCTGAAAATTTGAAAATTCTTAAAAAATTCGTCCAAAATCTTGATGTCTCCAATCTCTTGTTTTGTACGTTTTTTCCACGTGTCTTGACATCCAATGTATCACTGCAAATTTTGGTGAAGATCTGAGTATGTAGTTTTTGTCCTTATCTGGAACCTCCCATCTGAAAATTTGAAAATTCCTAAAAAATCCGTCCAAAATCTTGATGACCCCAATCTCTTGTTTTGTACGTTTTTTCCACGTGTCTTGACATCCAATGTATCCCTGCAAAGTTTGGTGAAGATCTGAGTATGTAGTTTTTGACCTTATACGGAACCTCCTTTCTGAAAATTTGAAAATTCTTAAAAAATTCGTCAGAAATCTTGATGTCTCCAATTTCTTGTTTTGTACGTCTTTTCCACGTGTCTTGACATCCAATGTATCCATGCAAAGTTTGGTGAAGATCTGAGTATGTCGTTTTTGACCTTATCTGGAACCTCCCATCTGAAAATTTGAAAATTCTTAAAAAATTCGTCGAAAATCTTGATGTATCCAATCTCTTGTTTTGTACGTTTTTTCCACGTGTCTTGACATGCAAAGTATCCCTGCAACGTTTGGTGAAGATCTGAGTATGTAGTTTTTGACCTTATCTGGACCCTCCTATCTGAAAATTTGAAAATTCTTCAAAAATTCGTCCAAAATCTTGATGTCTCCAATCTCTTGTTTTGTACGTTTTTTCCACGTGTCTTGACATCCAACGTATCCCTGCAATGTTTGGTGAAGATCTGAGTATGTAGTTTTTGACCTTATATGGAACCTCCTATCTGAAAATTTGAAAATTCTTAAAAAATTTGACCAAAATCTTGATATCCCCAATCCTATGTTTTGTATGTTTTTTCCACGTGTCTTGACATCCAATGTATCCCAGTAAAGTTTGGTGAAGATCTCAGTATGTAGTTTTAGACCTTATCTGGAACCTCCTATCTGAAAATTTGAAAACTTTTAAAAAATTCGTCCAAAATATTGATGTCTCCAATCTCTTGTTTTGTACGTTTTTTCCACGTGTCTTGACCTCCAATGTATCCCTGCAATGTTTGGTGAAGATCTGAGTATGTAGTTTTTGACCTTATATGGAACCTCCTATCTGAAAATTTGAAAATTCTTAAAAAATTCGTCCAAAATCTTGATGTCTCCAATCTCTTGTTTTGTACGTTTTTTCCACGTGTCTTGACATCCAATGTATCCCTGCAAAGTTTGGTGAAGATCTGAGTATGTAGTTTTTGACCTGATATGGAACCTGAAAATTTGAAAATTCTTAAAAAATTTGACCAAAATCTTGATGTCCCCAATCCTAGGTCTTGTATGTTTTTTCCACGTGTCTTGACATCCAATGTATCCCTGCAAAGTTTGGTGAAGATCTGAGTATGTCGTTTTTGACCTTATCTGGAACGTCCCATCTGAAAATTTGAAAATTCTTAAAAAATTCGTCGAAAATCTTGATGTCTCCAATCTCTTGTTTTGTACGTTTTTTCCACGTGTCTTGACATGCAAAGTATCCCTGCAACGTTTGGTGAAGATCTGAGTATGTAGTTTTTGACCTTATCTGGAACCTCCTATCTGAAAATTTGAAAATTCTTAAAAAATTCGTCCAAAATCTTGATGTCTCCAATCTCTTGTTTTGTACGTTTTTTCCACGTGTCTTGACATCCAATGTATCCCTGCAATGTTTGGTGGAGATCTGAGTATGTAGTTTTTGACCTTATCTGGAACCTCCTATCTGAAAATTTGAAAATTCTTCAAAAATTCGTCCAAAATCTTGATGTCTCCAATCTCTTGTTTTGTACGTTTTTTCCACGTGTCTCGACCTCCAATGTAACCCTGCAAAGTTTGGTGAAGATCTGAGTATGTCGTTTTTGACCTTATCTGGAACATCCTTTCTGAAAATTTGAAAATTCTTAAAAAATTCGTCGAAAATCTTGATGTCTCTAATCTCTTGTTTTGTACGTTTTTTCCACGTGTCTTGACATCCAATGTATCCCTGCAAAGTTTGGTGAAGATCTGAGTATGTAGTTTTTGACCTTATATGGAACCTCCTTTCTGAAAATTTGAAAATTCTCAAAAAATTCGTCCATAATCTTGATGTCTCCAATCTCTTGTTTTTTACGTTTTTTCCACGTGTCTTGACATCCAATGTATCCCTGCAAAGTTTGGTGAAGATCTGAGTATGTAGTTTTTGACCTTATCTGGAACCTCATTTCTGAAAATTTGAAAATTCCTCAAAAATTCGTCCAAAATCTTGATGTCTCCAATCTCTTGTTTTGTACGTTTTTTCCACGTGTCTTGACATCTAATGTATCCCTGCAAAGTTTGGTGAAGATCTGAGTATGTAGTTTTTGACCTTATCTGGAACCTCCAATCTGAAAATTTGAAAATTCTTAAAAAATTCGTCCAAAATCTTGATGTCTCCAATCTCTTGTTTTGTACGTTTTTTCCACGTGTCTTGACATGCAAAGTATCCCTGCAACGTTTGGTGAAAATCTGAGTATGTAGTTTTTGACCTTATATGGAACCTCCTTTCTGAAAATTTGAAAATTCTAAAAAAATTCGTCCAAAATCTTGATGTCCCCAATCCTATGTTTTGTATGTTTTTTCCACGTGTCTTGACATCCAATGTATCCATGCAAAGTTTGGTGAAGATCTGAGTAAGTCGTTTTTGACTTTATCTAGAACCACCCATCTGAAAATTTGAAAATTTTGAAAAAATTCGTCCAAAATCTTGATGTCTCCAATCTCTTGTTTTGTACGTTTTTTCCACGTGTCTTGACATCCAATGTATCCCTGCAAAGTTTGGTGAAGATCTGAGTCTGTAGTTTTTGACCTTATATGGAACCTCCTTTCTGAAAATTTGAAAATTCTTAAAAAATTCGTCCAAAATCTTGATGTCCCCAATCTCTTGTTTTGTACGTTTTTTCCACGTGTCTTGACATGCAAAGTATCCCTGCAACGTTTGGTGAAGATCTGAGTATGTAGTTTTTGACCTTATCTGGAACATACTATCTGAAAATTTGAAAATTCTTAAAAAATTCGTCCAAAATCTTGATGTCTCCAATCTCTTGTTTTGTACGTTTTTTCCACGTGTTTTGACATCCAATGTATCCCTGCAAAGTTTGGTGAAGATCTGAGTATGTAGTTTTTGACCTGATATGGAACCTGAAAATTTGAAAATTCTTAAAAAATTTGACCAAAATCTTGATGTCCCCAATCCTAGGTCTTGTATGTTTTTTCCACGTGTCTTGACATCCAATGCATCCCTGCAAAGTTTGGTGAAGATCTGAGTATGTCGTTTTTGACCTTATCTGGAACCTCCCATCTGAAAATTTGAAAATTCTTAAAAAATTCGTCGAAAATCTTGATGTCTCCAATCTCTTGTTTTGTACGTTTTTTCCACGTGTCTTGACATCCAATGTATCCCTGCAAAGTTTGGTGAAGATCTGAGTATGTAGTTTTTGACCTTATATGGAACCTCGTATCTGAAAATTTGAAAATTCTTAAAAAATTCGACCAAAATCTTGATGTCCCCAAACCTATGTTTTGTATGTTTTTTCCACGTGTCTTGACATCCAATGTATCCATGCAAAGTTTGGAGAAGATCTGAGCATGTCGTTTTTGACCTTATCTGGAACCTCCCATCTGAAAATTTAAAAATTCTTAAAAAATCCGTCGAAAATCTTGATGTCTCCAATCTCTTGTTTTGTACATTTTTTCCACGTGTCTTGACATCCAATGTATCCCTGCAATGTTTGGTGAAGATCTGAGTATGTAGTTTTTGACCTTATATGGAACCTCCTATCTGAAAATTTGAGAATTCTTAAAAAATTTGACCAAATCTTGATGTCCCCAATCCTATGTCTTGTATGTTTTTTCCACGTGTCTTGACATCCATGTATCCCTGCTAAGTTTGGTGAAGATCTGAGTATGTAGTTTTTGACCTTATATGGAACCTCCTATCTGAAAATTTGAAAATTCTTAAAAAATCCGTCGAAAATCTTGATGTCTCCAATCTCTTGTTTTGTACATTTTTTCCACGTGTCTTGACATCCAATGTATCCCTGCAATGTTTGGTGAAGATCTGAGTATGTAGTTTTTGACCTTATATGGAACCTCCTATCTGAAAATTTGAAAATTCTTAAAAAATTCGTTCAAAATCTTGATGTCTCCAATCTCTTGTTTTGTACGTTTTTTCCACGTGTCTTGACATCCAATGTATCCCTGCAAAGTTTGGTGAAGATCTGAGTATGTAGTTTTTGATCTTATCTGGAACCTCCCATCTGAAAATTTGAAAATTCCTAAAAAATCCGTCCAAAATCTTGATGACCCCAATCTCTTGTTTTGTACGTTTTTTCCACGTGTCTTGACATCCAATGTATCCCTGCAAAGTTTGGTGAAGATCTGATTATGTGGTTTTTGACCTTATACGGAACCTCCTTTCTGAAAATTTGAAAATTCTTAAAAAATTCGTCCAAAATCTTGATGTCTCCAATTTCTTGTTTTGTACGTTTTTCCCACGTGTCTTGACATCCAATGTATCCATGCAAAGTTTGGTGAAGATCTGAGTATGTCGTTTTTGACCTTATCTGGAACCTCCCATCTGAAAATTTGAAAATTCTTAAAAAATTCGTCGAAAATCTTGATGTCTCCAATCTCTTGTTTTGTACGTATTTTCCACGTGTCTTGACATGCAAAGTATCCCTGCAACGTTTGGTGAAGATCTGAGTATGTAGTTTTTGACCTTATCTGGAACCTCCTATCTGAAAATTTGAAAATTCTTAAAAAATTCGTCCAAAATCTTGATGTCTCCAATCTCTTGTTTTGTACGTTTTTTCCACGTGTCTTGACATCCAATGTATCACTGCAAATTTTGGTGAAGATCTGAGTATGTAGTTTTTGTCCTTATCTGGAACCTCCTCTCTGAAAATTTGAAAATTCCTAAAAAATCCGTCCAAAATCTTGATGACCCCAATCTCTTGTTTTGTACGTTTTTTCCACGTGTCTTGACATCCAATGTATCCCTGCAAAGTTTGGTGAAGATCTGAGTATGTAGTTTTTGACCTTATACGGAACCTCCTTTCTGAAAATTTGAAAATTCTTAAAAAATTCGTCAGAAATCTTGATGTCTCCAATTTCTTGTTTTGTACGTCTTTTCCACGTGTCTTGACATCCAATGTATCCATGCAAAGTTTGGTGAAGATCTGAGTATGTCGTTTTTGACCTTATCTGGAACCTCCCATCTGAAAATTTGAAAATTCTTAAAAAATTCGTCGAAAATCTTGATGTATCCAATCTCTTGTTTTGTACGTTTTTTCCACGTGTCTTGACATGCAAAGTATCCCTGCAACGTTTGGTGAAGATCTGAGTATGTAGTTTTTGACCTTATCTGGACCCTCCTATCTGAAAATTTGAAAATTCTTCAAAAATTCGTCCAAAATCTTGATGTCTCCAATCTCTTGTTTTGTACGTTTTTTCCACGTGTCTTGACATCCAACGTATCCCTGCAATGTTTGGTGAAGATCTGAGTATGTAGTTTTTGACCTTATATGGAACCTCCTATCTGAAAATTTGAAAATTCTTAAAAAATTTGACCAAAATCTTGATATCCCCAATCCTATGTTTTGTATGTTTTTTCCACGTGTCTTGACATCCAATGTATCCCAGTAAAGTTTGGTGAAGATCTCAGTATGTAGTTTTAGACCTTATCTGGAACCTCCTATCTGAAAATTTGAAAACTTTTAAAAAATTCGTCCAAAATATTGATGTCTCCAATCTCTTGTTTTGTACGTTTTTTCCACGTGTCTTGACCTCCAATGTATCCCTGCAATGTTTGGTGAAGATCTGAGTATGTAGTTTTTGACCTTATATGGAACCTCCTATCTGAAAATTTGAAAATTCTTAAAAAATTCGTCCAAAATCTTGATGTCTCCAATCTCTTGTTTTGTACGTTTTTTCCACGTGTCTTGACATCCAATGTATCCCTGCAAAGTTTGGTGAAGATCTGAGTATGTAGTTTTTGACCTGATATGGAACCTGAAAATTTGAAAATTCTTAAAAAATTTGACCAAAATCTTGATGTCCCCAATCCTAGGTCTTGTATGTTTTTTCCACGTGTCTTGACATCCAATGTATCCCTGCAAAGTTTGGTGAAGATCTGAGTATGTCGTTTTTGACCTTATCTGGAACGTCCCATCTGAAAATTTGAAAATTCTTAAAAAATTCGTCGAAAATCTTGATGTCTCCAATCTCTTGTTTTGTACGTTTTTTCCACATGTCTTGACATGCAAAGTATCCCTGCAACGTTTGGTGAAGATCTGAGTATGTAGTTTTTGACCTTATCTGGAACCTCCTATCTGAAAATTTGAAAATTCTTAAAAAATTCGTCCAAAATCTTGATGTCTCCAATCTCTTGTTTTGTACGTTTTTTCCACGTGTCTTGACATCCAATGTATCCCTGCAATGTTTGGTGGAGATCTGAGTATGTAGTTTTTGACCTTATCTGGAACCTCCTATCTGAAAATTTGAAAATTCTTCAAAAATTCGTCCAAAATCTTGATGTCTCCAATCTCTTGTTTTGTACGTTTTTTCCACGTGTCTCGACCTCCAATGTAACCCTGCAAAGTTTGGTGAAGATCTGAGTATGTCGTTTTTGACCTTATCTGGAACATCCTTTCTGAAAATTTGAAAATTCTTAAAAAATTCGTCGAAAATCTTGATGTCTCTAATCTCTTGTTTTGTACGTTTTTTCCACGTGTCTTGACATCCAATGTATCCCTGCAAAGTTTGGTGAAGATCTGAGTATGTAGTTTTTGACCTTATATGGAACCTCCTTTCTGAAAATTTGAAAATTCTCAAAAAATTCGTCCATAATCTTGATGTCTCCAATCTCTTGTTTTTTACGTTTTTTCCACGTGTCTTGACATCCAATGTATCCCTGCAAAGTTTGGTGAAGATCTGAGTATGTAGTTTTTTACCTTATATGGAACCTCCTTTCTGAAAATTTGAAAATTCTTAAAAAATTCGTCCAAAATCTTGATGTCTCCAATCTCTTGTTTTGTACGTTTTTTCCACGTGTCTTGACATCCAATGTATCCCTGCAAAGTTTGGTGAAGATCTGAGTATGTAGTTTTTGACCTTATATGGAACCTCCTTTCTGAAAATTTGAAAATTCTTAAAAAATTCGTCCAAAATCTTGATGTTTCCAATCTCTTGTTTTGTACGTTTTTTCCACGTGTCTTGACATCCAATGTATCCCTGCAAAGTTTGGTGAAGATCTGAGTATGTAGTTTTTGACCTTATATGGAACCTGAAAATTTGAAAATTCTTAAAAAATTTGACCAAAATCTTGATGTCCCCAATCCTAGGTCTTGTATGTTTTTTCCACGTGTCTTGACATCCAAGGTATCCCTGCAAAGTTTGGTGAAGATCTGAGTATGTAGTTTTTGACCTTATATGGAACCTCCTATCTGAAAATTTGAAAATTCTTAAAAAATTCGACCAAAATCTTGATGTCCCCAATACTATGTTTTGTATGTTTTTTCCACGTGTCTTGACATCCAATGTATCCATGCAAAGTTTGGTGAAGATCTGAGTATGTAATTTTTGACCTTATATGGAACCTCCCATCTGAAAATTTGAAAATTCTTAAAAAATTCGTCCAAAATCTTGATGACCCCAATCTCTTGTTTTGTACGTTTTTTCCACGTGTCTTGACATGCAAAGTATCCCTGCAACGTTTGGTGAAGATCTGAGTATGTAGTTTTTGACAATATATGGAACCTCCTTTCTGAAAATTTGAAAATTCTTAAAAAATTCGTCCAAAATCTTGATGTCCCCAATCCTATGTTTTGTATGTTTTTTCCACGTGTCTTGACATCCAATGTATCCATGCAAAGTTTGGTGAAGATCTGAGTATGTCGTTTTTGACCTTATCTAGAACCACCCATCTGAAAATTTGAAAATTTTGAAAAAATTCGTCCAAAATCTTGATGTCTCCAATCTCTTGTTTTGTACGTTTTTTCCACGTGTCTTGACATCCAATGTATCCCTGCAATGTTTGGTGAAGATCTGAGTATGTAGTTTGTGATCTTATATGGAACCTCCTTTCTAAAAATTTGAAAATTCTTAAAAAATTCGTCCAAAATCTTGATGTCCCCAATCTCTTGTTTCGTACGTTTTTTCCACGTGTCTTGACATGCAAAGTATCCCTGCAACGTTTGGTGAAGATCTGAGTATGTCGTTTTTGACCTTATCTGGAACCTCCCATCTGAAAATTTGAAAATTCTTAAAAAATTCGTCCAAAATCTTGATGTCTCCAATCTCTTGTTTTGTACGTTTTTTCCACGTGTCTTGACATCCAATGTATCCCTGCAAAGTCTGGTGAAGATCTGAGTATGAAGTTTTTGACCTTATCTGGAACCTCCTATCTGAAAATTTGAAAATTGTTAAAAAATTCGTCCAAAATCTTGATGTCTCCAATCTCTTGTTTTGTACGTTTTTCCCACGTGTCTTGACATCCAATGTATCCCGGCAAAGTTTGGTGAAGATCTGAGTATGTAGTTTTTGACCTTATCTGGAACCTCATTTCTGAAAATTTGAAAATTCCTCAAAAATTCGTCCAAAATCTTGATGTCTCCAATCTCTTGTTTTGTACGTTTTTTCCACGTGTCTTGACATCCAATGTATCCCTGCAAAGTTTGGTGAAGATCTGAGTATGTAGTTTTTGACCTTATCTGGAACCTCCTATCTGAAAATTTGAAAATTCTTAAAAAATTCGACCAAAATCTTGATGTCCCCAATCCTATGTTTTGTATGTTTTTTCCACGTGTCTTGACATCCAATGTATCCATGCAAAGTTTGGTGAAGATCTGAGTATGTCGGTTTTGACCTTATCTGGAACATCCTTTCTGAAAATTTGAAAATTCTTAA
The DNA here is from genome assembly GCF_977018435.1 of Lepisma saccharinum. NCBI lineage: Eukaryota > Metazoa > Arthropoda > Insecta > Zygentoma > Lepismatidae > Lepisma > Lepisma saccharinum. The sequence goes on along the minus strand of NW_028143284.1, from coordinate 81,104 downwards.
AAAATTCGTCGAAAATCTTGATGTCTCCAATCTCTTGTTTTGTACGTTTTTTCCACGTGTCTTGACATGCAGAGTATCCCTGCAAAGTTTGGTGAAGATCTGAGTATGTAGTTTTTGATCTTATCTGGAACCTCCCATCTGAAAATTTGAAAATTCCTAAAAAATCCGTCCAAAATCTTGATGACCCCAATCTCTTGTTTTGTACGTTTTTTCCACGTGTCTTGACATCCAATGTATCCCTGCAAAGTTTGGTGAAGATCTGATTATGTGGTTTTTGACCTTATACGGAACCTCCTTTCTGAAAATTTGAAAATTCTTAAAAAATTCGTCCAAAATCTTGATGTCTCCAATTTCTTGTTTTGTACGTTTTTCCCACGTGTCTTGACATCCAATGTATCCATGCAAAGTTTGGTGAAGATCTGAGTATGTCGTTTTTGACCTTATCTGGAACCTCCCATCTGAAAATTTGAAAATTCTTAAAAAATTCGTCGAAAATCTTGATGTCTCCAATCTCTTGTTTTGTACGTATTTTCCACGTGTCTTGACATGCAAAGTATCCCTGCAACGTTTGGTGAAGATCTGAGTATGTAGTTTTTGACCTTATCTGGAACCTCCTATCTGAAAATTTGAAAATTCTTAAAAAATTCGTCCAAAATCTTGATGTCTCCAATCTCTTGTTTTGTACGTTTTTTCCACGTGTCTTGACATCCAATGTATCACTGCAAATTTTGGTGAAGATCTGAGTATGTAGTTTTTGTCCTTATCTGGAACCTCCCATCTGAAAATTTGAAAATTCCTAAAAAATCCGTCCAAAATCTTGATGACCCCAATCTCTTGTTTTGTACGTTTTTTCCACGTGTCTTGACATCCAATGTATCCCTGCAAAGTTTGGTGAAGATCTGAGTATGTAGTTTTTGGCCTTATACGGAACCTCCTTTCTGAAAATTTGAAAATTCTTAAAAAATTCGTCAGAAATCTTGATGTCTCCAATTTCTTGTTTTGTACGTCTTTTCCACGTGTCTTGACATCCAATGTATCCATGCAAAGTTTGGTGAAGATCTGAGTATGTCGTTTTTGACCTTATCTGGAACCTCCCATCTGAAAATTTGAAAATTCTTAAAAAATTCGTCGAAAATCTTGATGTATCCAATCTCTTGTTTTGTACGTTTTTTCCACGTGTCTTGACATGCAAAGTATCCCTGCAACGTTTGGTGAAGATCTGAGTATGTAGTTTTTGACCTTATCTGGACCCTCCTATCTGAAAATTTGAAAATTCTTCAAAAATTCGTCCAAAATCTTGATGTCTCCAATCTCTTGTTTTGTACGTTTTTTCCACGTGTCTTGACATCCAATGTATCCCTGCAATGTTTGGTGAAGATCTGAGTATGTAGTTTTTGACCTTATATGGAACCTCCTATCTGAAAATTTGAAAATTCTTAAAAAATTTGACCAAAATCTTGATATCCCCAATCCTATGTTTTGTATGTTTTTTCCACGTGTCTTGACATCCAATGTATCCCAGTAAAGTTTGGTGAAGATCTCAGTATGTAGTTTTAGACCTTATCTGGAACCTCCTATCTGAAAATTTGAAAACTTTTAAAAAATTCGTCCAAAATATTGATGTCTCCAATCTCTTGTTTTGTACGTTTTTTCCACGTGTCTTGACCTCCAATGTATCCCTGCAATGTTTGGTGAAGATCTGAGTATGTAGTTTTTGACCTTATATGGAACCTCCTATCTGAAAATTTGAAAATTCTTAAAAAATTCGTCCAAAATCTTGATGTCTCCAATCTCTTGTTTTGTACGTTTTTTCCACGTGTCTTGACATCCAATGTATCCCTGCAAAGTTTGGTGAAGATCTGAGTATGTAGTTTTTGACCTGATTTGGAACCTGAAAATTTGAAAATTCTTAAAAAATTTGACCAAAATCTTGATGTCCCCAATCCTAGGTCTTGTATGTTTTTTCCACGTGTCTTGACATCCAATGTATCCCTGCAAAGTTTGGTGAAGATCTGAGTATGTCGTTTTTGACCTTATCTGGAACGTCCCATCTGAAAATTTGAAAATTCTTAAAAAATTCGTCGAAAATCTTGATGTCTCCAATCTCTTGTTTTGTACGTTTTTTCCACGTGTCTTGACATGCAAAGTATCCCTGCAACGTTTGGTGAAGATCTGAGTATGTAGTTTTTGACCTTATCTGGAACCTCCTATCTGAAAATTTGAAAATTCTTAAAAAATTCGTCCAAAATCTTGATGTCTCCAATCTCTTGTTTTGTACGTTTTTTCCACGTGTCTTGACATCCAATGTATCCCTGCAATGTTTGGTGGAGATCTGAGTATGTAGTTTTTGACCTTATCTGGAACCTCCTATCTGAAAATTTGAAAATTCTTCAAAAATTCGTCCAAAATCTTGATGTCTCCAATCTCTTGTTTTGTACGTTTTTTCCACGTGTCTCGACCTCCAATGTAACCCTGCAAAGTTTGGTGAAGATCTGAGTATGTCGTTTTTGACCTTATCTGGAACATCCTTTGTGAAAATTTGAAAATTCTTAAAAAATTCGTCGAAAATCTTGATGTCTCTAATCTCTTGTTTTGTACGTTTTTTCCACGTGTCTTGACATCCAATGTATCCCTGCAAAGTTTGGTGAAGATCTGAGTATGTAGTTTTTGACCTTATATGGAACCTCCTTTCTGAAAATTTGAAAATTCTCAAAAAATTCGTCCAAAATCTTGATGTCTCCAATCTCTTGTTTTGTACGTTTTTTCCACGTGTCTTGACATCCAATGTATCCCTGCAAAGTTTGGTGAAGATCTGAGTATGTAGTTTTTGACCTTATATGGAACCTCCTATCTGAAAATTTGAAAATTCTTAAAAAATTTGACCAATTTGATGTCCCCAATCCTATATCTTGTATGTTTTTTCCACGTGTCTTGACATCCAATGTATCCCTGCAGAGTTTGGTGAAGATCTGAGTATGTCGTTTTTGACCTTATCTGGAACATCCTTTCTGAAAATTTGAAAATTCTTAAAAAATTCGTCCAAAATCTTGATGTCCCCAATCTCTTGTTTTGAACGTTTTTTCCACGTGTCTTGACATCCAATGTATCCCTGCAAAGTTTGGTGAAGATCTGAGTATGTAGTTTTTGACCTTATCTGGAACCTCATTTCTGAAAATTTGAAAATTCCTCAAAAATTCGTCCAAAATCTTGATGTCTCCAATCTCTTGTTTTGTACGTTTTTTCCACGTGTCTTGACATCTAATGTATCCCTGCAAAGTTTGGTGAAGATCTGAGTATGTAGTTTTTGACCTTATCTGGAACCTCCAATCTGAAAATTTGAAAATTCTTAAAAAATTCGTCCAAAATCTTGATGTCTCCAATCTCTTGTTTTGTACGTTTTTTCCACGTGTCTTGACATGCAAAGTATCCCTGCAACGTTTGGTGAAAATCTGAGTATGTAGTTTTTGACCTTATATGGAACCTCCTTTCTGAAAATTTGAAAATTCTAAAAAAATTCGTCCAAAATCTTGATGTCCCCAATCCTATGTTTTGTATGTTTTTTCCACGTGTCTTGACATCCAATGTATCCATGCAAAGTTTGGTGAAGATCTGAGTAAGTCGTTTTTGACTTTATCTAGAACCATCCATCTGAAAATTTGAAAATTTTGAAAAAATTCGTCCAAAATCTTGATGTCTCCAATCTCTTGTTTTGTACGTTTTTTCCACGTGTCTTGACATCCAATGTATCCCTGCAATGTTTGGTGAAGATCTGAGTATGTAGTTTTTGACCTTATATGGAACCTCCTTTCTAAAAATTTGAAAATTCTTAAAAAATTCGTCCAAAATCTTGATGTCCCCAATCTCTTGTTTCGTACGTTTTTTCCACGTGTCTTGACATGCAAAGTATCCCTGCAACGTTTGGTGAAGATCTGAGTATGTCGTTTTTGACCTTATCTGGAACCTCCCATCTGAAAATTTGAAAATTCTTAAAAAATTCGTCCAAAATCTTGATGTCTCCAATCTCTTGTTTTGTACGTTTTTTCCACGTGTCTTGACATCCAATGTATCCCTGCAAAGTTTGGTGAAGATCTGAGTCTGTAGTTTTTGACCTTATATGGAACCTCCTTTCTGAAAATTTGAAAATTCTTAAAAAATTCGTCCAAAATCTTGATGTCCCCAATCTCTTGTTTTGTACGTTTTTTCCACGTGTCTTGACATGCAAAGTATCCCTGCAACGTTTGGTGAAGATCTGAGTATGTAGTTTTTGACCTTATCTGGAACATACTATCTGAAAATTTGAAAATTCTTAAAAAATTCGTCCAAAATCTTGATGTCTCCAATCTCTTGTTTTGTACGTTTTTTCCACGTGTCTTGACATCCAATGTATCCCTGCAAAGTTTGGTGAAGATCTGAGTATGTAGTTTTTGACCTGATATGGAACCTGAAAATTTGAAAATTCTTAAAAAATTTGACCAAAATCTTGATGTCCCCAATCCTAGGTCTTGTATGTTTTTTCCACGTGTCTTGACATCCAATGCATCCCTGCAAAGTTTGGTGAAGATCTGAGTATGTCGTTTTTGACCTTATCTGGAACCTCCCATCTGAAAATTTGAAAATTCTTAAAAAATTCGTCGAAAATCTTGATGTCTCCAATCTCTTGTTTTGTACGTTTTTTCCACGTGTCTTGACATCCAATGTATCCCTGCAAAGTTTGGTGAAGATCTGAGTATGTAGTTTTTGACCTTATATGGAACCTCCTATCTGAAAATTTGAAAATTCTTAAAAAATTCGACCAAAATCTTGATGTCCCCAAACCTATGTTTTGTATGTTTTTTCCACGTGTCTTGACATCCAATGTATCCATGCAACGTTTGGAGAAGATCTGAGCATGTCGTTTTTGACCTTATCTGGAACCTCCCATCTGAAAATTTAAAAATTCTTAAAAAATCCGTCGAAAATCTTGATGTCTCCAATCTCTTGTTTTGTACATTTTTTCCACGTGTCTTGACATCCAATGTATCCCTGCAATGTTTGGTGAAGATCTGAGTATGTAGTTTTTGACCTTATATGGAACCTCCTATCTGAAAATTTGAGAATTCTTAAAAAATTTGACCAAATCTTGATGTCCCCAATCCTATGTCTTGTATGTTTTTTCCACGTGTCTTGACATCCATGTATCCCTGCTAAGTTTGGTGAAGATCTGAGTATGTAGTTTTTGACCTTATATGGAACCTCCTATCTGAAAATTTGAAAATTCTTAAAAAATCCGTCGAAAATCTTGATGTCTCCAATCTCTTGTTTTGTACATTTTTTCCACGTGTCTTGACATCCAATGTATCCCTGCAATGTTTGGTGAAGATCTGAGTATGTAGTTTTTGACCTTATATGGAACCTCCTATCTGAAAATTTGAAAATTCTTAAAAAATTCGTTCAAAATCTTGATGTCTCCAATCTCTTGTTTTGTACGTTTTTTCCACGTGTCTTGACATCCAATGTATCCCTGCAAAGTTTGGTGAAGATCTGAGTATGTAGTTTTTGATCTTATCTGGAACCTCCCATCTGAAAATTTGAAAATTCCTAAAAAATCCGTCCAAAATCTTGATGACCCCAATCTCTTGTTTTGTACGTTTTTTCCACGTGTCTTGACATCCAATGTATCCCTGCAAAGTTTGGTGAAGATCTGATTATGTGGTTTTTGACCTTATACGGAACCTCCTTTCTGAAAATTTGAAAATTCTTAAAAAATTCGTCCAAAATCTTGATGTCTCCAATTTCTTGTTTTGTACGTTTTTCCCACGTGTCTTGACATCCAATGTATCCATGCAAAGTTTGGTGAAGATCTGAGTATGTCGTTTTTGACCTTATCTGGAACCTCCCATCTGAAAATTTGAAAATTCTTAAAAAATTCGTCGAAAATCTTGATGTCTCCAATCTCTTGTTTTGTACGTATTTTCCACGTGTCTTGACATGCAAAGTATCCCTGCAACGTTTGGTGAAGATCTGAGTATGTAGTTTTTGACCTTATCTGGAACCTCCTATCTGAAAATTTGAAAATTCTTAAAAAATTCGTCCAAAATCTTGATGTCTCCAATCTCTTGTTTTGTACGTTTTTTCCACGTGTCTTGACATCCAATGTATCACTGCAAATTTTGGTGAAGATCTGAGTATGTAGTTTTTGTCCTTATCTGGAACCTCCCATCTGAAAATTTGAAAATTCCTAAAAAATCCGTCCAAAATCTTGATGACCCCAATCTCTTGTTTTGTACGTTTTTTCCACGTGTCTTGACATCCAATGTATCCCTGCAAAGTTTGGTGAAGATCTGAGTATGTAGTTTTTGACCTTATACGGAACCTCCTTTCTGAAAATTTGAAAATTCTTAAAAAATTCGTCAGAAATCTTGATGTCTCCAATTTCTTGTTTTGTACGTCTCTTCCACGTGTCTTGACATCCAATGTATCCATGCAAAGTTTGGTGAAGATCTGAGTATGTCGTTTTTGACCTTATCTGGAACCTCCCATCTGAAAATTTGAAAATTCTTAAAAAATTCATCCAAAATCTTGATGACCCCAATCTCTTGTTTTGTACGTTTTTTCCACGTGTCTTGACATGCAAAGTATCCCTGCAACGTTTGGTGAAGATCTGAGTATGTAGTTTTTGACATTATATGGAACCTCCTTTCTGAAAATTTGAAAATTCTTAAAAAATTCGTCCAAAATCTTGATGTCCCCAATCCTATGTTTTGTATGTTTTTTCCACGTGTCTTGACATCCAATGTATCCATGCAAAGTTTGGTGAAGATCTGAGTATGTCGTTTTTGACCTTATCTAGAACCACCCATCTGAAAATTTGAAAATTTTGAAAAAATTCGTCCAAAATCTTGATGTCTCCAATCTCTTGTTTTGTACGTTTTTTCCACGTGTCTTGACATCCAATGTATCCCTGCAATGTTTGGTGAAGATCTGAGTATGTAGTTTTTGATCTTATATGGAACCTCCTTTCTAAAAATTTGAAAATTCTTAAAAAATTCGTCCAAAATCTTGATGTCCCCAATCTCTTGTTTCGTACGTTTTTTCCACGTGTCTTGACATGCAAAGTATCCCTGCAACGTTTGGTGAAGATCTGAGTATGTCGTTTTTGACCTTATCTGGAACCTCCCATCTGAAAATTTGAAAATTCTTAAAAAATTCGTCCAAAATCTTGATGTCTCCAATCTCTTGTTTTGTACGTTTTTTCCACGTGTCTTGACATCCAATGTATCCCTGCAAAGTCTGGTGAAGATCTGAGTATGAAGTTTTTGACCTTATCTGGAACCTCCTATCTGAAAATTTGAAAATTGTTAAAAAATTCGTCCAAAATCTTGATGTCTCCAATCTCTTGTTTTGTACGTTTTTCCCACGTGTCTTGACATCCAATGTATCCCGGCAAAGTTTGGTGAAGATCTGAGTATGTAGTTTTTGACCTTATCTGGAACCTCATTTCTGAAAATTTGAAAATTCCTCAAAAATTCGTCCAAAATCTTGATGTCTCCAATCTCTTGTTTTGTACGTTTTTTCCACGTGTCTTGACATCCAATGTATCCCTGCAAAGTTTGGTGAAGATCTGAGTATGTAGTTTTTGACCTTATCTGGAACCTCCTATCTGAAAATTTGAAAATTCTTAAAAAATTCGACCAAAATCTTGATGTCCCCAATCCTATGTTTTGTATGTTTTTTCCACGTGTCTTGACATCCAATGTATCCATGCAAAGTTTGGTGAAGATCTGAGTATGTCGGTTTTGACCTTATCTGGAACATCCTTTCTGAAAATTTGAAAATTCTTAAAAAATTCGTCGAAAATCTTGATGTCTCCAATCTCTTGTTTTGTACGTTTTTTCCACGTGTCTTGACATGCAGAGTATCCCTGCAAAGTTTGGTGAAGATCTGAGTATGTAGTTTTTGATCTTATCTGGAACCTCCCATCTGAAAATTTGAAAATTCCTAAAAAATCCGTCCAAAATCTTGATGACCCCAATCTCTTGTTTTGTACGTTTCTTCCACGTGTCTTGACATCCAATGTATCCCTGCAAAGTTTGGTGAAGATCTGATTATGTGGTTTTTGACCTTATACGGAACCTCCTTTCTGAAAATTTGAAAATTCTTAAAAAATTCGTCCAAAATCTTGATGTCTCCAATTTCTTGTTTTGTACGTTTTTCCCACGTGTCTTGACATCCAATGTATCCATGCAAAGTTTGGTGAAGATCTGAGTATGTCGTTTTTGACCTTATCTGGAACCTCCCATCTGAAAATTTGAAAATTCTTAAAAAATTCGTCGAAAATCTTGATGTCTCCAATCTCTTGTTTTGTACGTATTTTCCACGTGTCTTGACATGCAAAGTATCCCTGCAACGTTTGGTGAAGATCTGAGTATGTAGTTTTTGACCTTATCTGGAACCTCCTATCTGAAAATTTGAAAATTCTTAAAAAATTCGTCCAAAATCTTGATGTCTCCAATCTCTTGTTTTGTACGTTTTTTCCACGTGTCTTGACATCCAATGTATCACTGCAAATTTTGGTGAAGATCTGAGTATGTAGTTTTTGTCCTTATCTGGAACCTCCCATCTGAAAATTTGAAAATTCCTAAAAAATCCGTCCAAAATCTTGATGACCCCAATCTCTTGTTTTGTACGTTTTTTCCACGTGTCTTGACATCCAATGTATCCCTGCAAAGTTTGGTGAAGATCTGAGTATGTAGTTTTTGGCCTTATACGGAACCTCCTTTCTGAAAATTTGAAAATTCTTAAAAAATTCGTCAGAAATCTTGATGTCTCCAATTTCTTGTTTTGTACGTCTTTTCCACGTGTCTTGACATCCAATGTATCCATGCAAAGTTTGGTGAAGATCTGAGTATGTCGTTTTTGACCTTATCTGGAACCTCCCATCTGAAAATTTGAAAATTCTTAAAAAATTCGTCGAAAATCTTGATGTATCCAATCTCTTGTTTTGTACGTTTTTTCCACGTGTCTTGACATGCAAAGTATCCCTGCAACGTTTGGTGAAGATCTGAGTATGTAGTTTTTGACCTTATCTGGACCCTCCTATCTGAAAATTTGAAAATTCTTCAAAAATTCGTCCAAAATCTTGATGTCTCCAATCTCTTGTTTTGTACGTTTTTTCCACGTGTCTTGACATCCAATGTATCCCTGCAATGTTTGGTGAAGATCTGAGTATGTAGTTTTTGACCTTATATGGAACCTCCTATCTGAAAATTTGAAAATTCTTAAAAAATTTGACCAAAATCTTGATATCCCCAATCCTATGTTTTGTATGTTTTTTCCACGTGTCTTGACATCCAATGTATCCCAGTAAAGTTTGGTGAAGATCTCAGTATGTAGTTTTAGACCTTATCTGGAACCTCCTATCTGAAAATTTGAAAACTTTTAAAAAATTCGTCCAAAATATTGATGTCTCCAATCTCTTGTTTTGTACGTTTTTTCCACGTGTCTTGACCTCCAATGTATCCCTGCAATGTTTGGTGAAGATCTGAGTATGTAGTTTTTGACCTTATATGGAACCTCCTATCTGAAAATTTGAAAATTCTTAAAAAATTCGTCCAAAATCTTGATGTCTCCAATCTCTTGTTTTGTACGTTTTTTCCACGTGTCTTGACATCCAATGTATCCCTGCAAAGTTTGGTGAAGATCTGAGTATGTAGTTTTTGACCTGATTTGGAACCTGAAAATTTGAAAATTCTTAAAAAATTTGACCAAAATCTTGATGTCCCCAATCCTAGGTCTTGTATGTTTTTTCCACGTGTCTTGACATCCAATGTATCCCTGCAAAGTTTGGTGAAGATCTGAGTATGTCGTTTTTGACCTTATCTGGAACGTCCCATCTGAAAATTTGAAAATTCTTAAAAAATTCGTCGAAAATCTTGATGTCTCCAATCTCTTGTTTTGTACGTTTTTTCCACGTGTCTTGACATGCAAAGTATCCCTGCAACGTTTGGTGAAGATCTGAGTATGTAGTTTTTGACCTTATCTGGAACCTCCTATCTGAAAATTTGAAAATTCTTAAAAAATTCGTCCAAAATCTTGATGTCTCCAATCTCTTGTTTTGTACGTTTTTTCCACGTGTCTTGACATCCAATGTATCCCTGCAATGTTTGGTGGAGATCTGAGTATGTAGTTTTTGACCTTATCTGGAACCTCCTATCTGAAAATTTGAAAATTCTTCAAAAATTCGTCCAAAATCTTGATGTCTCCAATCTCTTGTTTTGTACGTTTTTTCCACGTGTCTCGACCTCCAATGTAACCCTGCAAAGTTTGGTGAAGATCTGAGTATGTCGTTTTTGACCTTATCTGGAACATCCTTTCTGAAAATTTGAAAATTCTGAAAAATTCGTCGAAAATCTTGATGTCTCTAATCTCTTGTTTTGTACGTTTTTTCCACGTGTCTTGACATCCAATGTATCCCTGCAAAGTTTGGTGAAGATCTGAGTATGTAGTTTTTGACCTTATATGGAACCTCCTTTCTGAAAATTTGAAAATTCTCAAAAAATTCGTCCAAAATCTTGATGTCTCCAATCTCTTGTTTTGTACGTTTTTTCCACGTGTCTTGACATCCAATGTATCCCTGCAAAGTTTGGTGAAGATCTGAGTATGTAGTTTTTGACCTTATATGGAACCTCCTATCTGAAAATTTGAAAATTCTTAAAAAATTTGACCAATTTGATGTCCCCAATCCTATATCTTGTATGTTTTTTCCACGTGTCTTGACATCCAATGTATCCCTGCAGAGTTTGGTGAAGATCTGAGTATGTCGTTTTTGACCTTATCTGGAACATCCTTTCTGAAAATTTGAAAATTCTTAAAAAATTCGTCCAAAATCTTGATGTCCCCAATCTCTTGTTTTGAACGTTTTTTCCACGTGTCTTGACATCCAATGTATCCCTGCAAAGTTTGGTGAAGATCTGAGTATGTAGTTTTTGACCTTATCTGGAACCTCATTTCTGAAAATTTGAAAATTCCTCAAAAATTCGTCCAAAATCTTGATGTCTCCAATCTCTTGTTTTGTACGTTTTTTCCACGTGTCTTGACATCTAATGTATCCCTGCAAAGTTTGGTGAAGATCTGAGTATGTAGTTTTTGACCTTATCTGGAACCTCCAATCTGAAAATTTGAAAATTCTTAAAAAATTCGTCCAAAATCTTGATGTCTCCAATCTCTTGTTTTGTACGTTTTTTCCACGTGTCTTGACATGCAAAGTATCCCTGCAACGTTTGGTGAAAATCTGAGTATGTAGTTTTTGACCTTATATGGAACCTCCTTTCTGAAAATTTGAAAATTCTAAAAAAATTCGTCCAAAATCTTGATGTCCCCAATCCTATGTTTTGTATGTTTTTTCCACGTGTCTTGACATCCAATGTATCCATGCAAAGTTTGGTGAAGATCTGAGTAAGTCGTTTTTGACTTTATCTAGAACCACCCATCTGAAAATTTGAAAATTTTGAAAAAATTCGTCCAAAATCTTGATGTCTCCAATCTCTTGTTTTGTACGTTTTTTCCACGTGTCTTGACATCCAATGTATCCCTGCAATGTTTGGTGAAGATCTGAGTATGTAGTTTTTGACCTTATATGGAACCTCCTTTCTAAAAATTTGAAAATTCTTAAAAAATTCGTCCAAAATCTTGATGTCCCCAATCTCTTGTTTCGTACGTTTTTTCCACGTGTCTTGACATGCAAAGTATCCCTGCAACGTTTGGTGAAGATCTGAGTATGTCGTTTTTGACCTTATCTGGAACCTCCCATCTGAAAATTTGAAAATTCTTAAAAAATTCGTCCAAAATCTTGATGTCTCCAATCTCTTGTTTTGTACGTTTTTTCCACGTGTCTTGACATCCAATGTATCCCTGCAAAGTTTGGTGAAGATCTGAGTCTGTAGTTTTTGACCTTATATGGAACCTCCTTTCTGAAAATTTGAAAATTCTTAAAAAATTCGTCCAAAATCTTGATGTCCCCAATCTCTTGTTTTGTACGTTTTTTCCACGTGTCTTGACATGCAAAGTATCCCTGCAACGTTTGGTGAAGATCTGAGTATGTAGTTTTTGACCTTATCTGGAACATACTATCTGAAAATTTGAAAATTCTTAAAAAATTCGTCCAAAATCTTGATGTCCCCAATCTCTTGTTTTGTACGTTTTTTCCACGTGTCTTGACATCCAATGTATCCCTGCAAAGTTTGGTGAAGATCTGAGTATGTAGTTTTTGACCTGATATGGAACCTGAAAATTTGAAAATTCTTAAAAAATTTGACCAAAATCTTGATGTCCCCAATCCTAGGTCTTGTATGATTTTTCCACGTGTCTTGACATCCAATGCATCCCTGCAAAGTTTGGTGAAGATCTGAGTATGTCGTTTTTGACCTTATCTGGAACCTCCCATCTGAAAATTTGAAAATTCTTAAAAAATTCGTCGAAAATCTTGATGTCTCCAATCTCTTGTTTTGTACGTTTTTTCCACGTGTCTTGACATCCAATGTATCCCTGCAAAGTTTGGTGAAGATCTGAGTATGTAGTTTTTGACCTTATATGGAACCTCCTATCTGAAAATTTGAAAATTCTTAAAAAATTCGACCAAAATCTTGATGTCCCCAAACCTATGTTTTGTATGTTTTTTCCACGTGTCTTGACATCCAATGTATCCATGCAACGTTTGGAGAAGATCTGAGCATGTCGTTTTTGACCTTATCTGGAACCTCCCATCTGAAAATTTAAAAATTCTTAAAAAATCCGTCGAAAATCTTGATGTCTCCAATCTCTTGTTTTGTACATTTTTTCCACGTGTCTTGACATCCAATGTATCCCTGCAATGTTTGGTGAAGATCTGAGTATGTAGTTTTTGACCTTATATGGAACCTCCTATCTGAAAATTTGAGAATTCTTAAAAAATTTGACCAAATCTTGATGTCCCCAATCCTATGTCTTGTATGTTTTTTCCACGTGTCTTGACATCCATGTATCCCTGCTAAGTTTGGTGAAGATCTGAGTATGTAGTTTTTGACCTTATATGGAACCTCCTATCTGAAAATTTGAAAATTCTTAAAAAATCCGTCGAAAATCTTGATGTCTCCAATCTCTTGTTTTGTACATTTTTTCCACGTGTCTTGACATCCAATGTATCCCTGCAATGTTTGGTGAAGATCTGAGTATGTAGTTTTTGACCTTATATGGAACCTCCTATCTGAAAATTTGAAAATTCTTAAAAAATTCGTTCAAAATCTTGATGTCTCCAATCTCTTGTTTTGTACGTTTTTTCCACGTGTCTTGACATCCAATGTATCCCTGCAAAGTTTGGTGAAGATCTGAGTATGTAGTTTTTGATCTTATCTGGAACCTCCCATCTGAAAATTTGAAAATTCCTAAAAAATCCGTCCAAAATCTTGATGACCCCAATCTCTTGTTTTGTACGTTTTTTCCACGTGTCTTGACATCCAATGTATCCCTGCAAAGTTTGGTGAAGATCTGATTATGTGGTTTTTGACCTTATACGGAACCTCCTTTCTGAAAATTTGAAAATTCTTAAAAAATTCGTCCAAAATCTTGATGTCTCCAATTTCTTGTTTTGTACGTTTTTCCCACGTGTCTTGACATCCAATGTATCCATGCAAAGTTTGGTGAAGATCTGAGTATGTCGTTTTTGACCTTATCTGGAACCTCCCATCTGAAAATTTGAAAATTCTTAAAAAATTCGACCAAAATCTTGATGTCTCCAATCTCTTGTTTTGTACGTATTTTCCACGTGTCTTGACATGCAAAGTATCCCTGCAACGTTTGGTGAAGATCTGAGTATGTAGTTTTTGACCTTATCTGGAACCTCCTATCTGAAAATTTGAAAATTCTTAAAAAATTCGTCCAAAATCTTGATGTCTCCAATCTCTTGTTTTGTACGTTTTTTCCACGTGTCTTGACATCCAATGTATCACTGCAAATTTTGGTGAAGATCTGAGTATGTAGTTTTTGTCCTTATCTGGAACCTCCCATCTGAAAATTTGAAAATTCCTAAAAAATCCGTCCAAAATCTTGATGACCCCAATCTCTTGTTTTGTACGTTTTTTCCACGTGTCTTGACATCCAATGTATCCCTGCAAAGTTTGGTGAAGATCTGAGTATGTAGTTTTTGACCTTATACGGAACCTCCTTTCTGAAAATTTGAAAATTCTTAAAAAATTCGTCAGAAATCTTGATGTCTCCAATTTCTTGTTTTGTACGTCTCTTCCACGTGTCTTGACATCCAATGTATCCATGCAAAGTTTGGTGAAGATCTGAGTATGTCGTTTTTGACCTTATCTGGAACCTCCCATCTGAAAATTTGAAAATTCTTAAAAAATTCGTCGAAAATCTTGATGTATCCAATCTCTTGTTTTGTACGTTTTTTCCACGTGTCTTGACATGCAAAGTATCCCTGCAACGTTTGGTGAAGATCTGAGTATGTAGTTTTTGACCTTATCTGGACCCTCCTATCTGAAAATTTGAAAATTCTTAAAAAATTCGTCGAAAATCTTGATGTCTCCAATCTCTTGTTTTGTACGTTTTTTCCACGTGTCTTGACATCCAATGTATCCCTGCAAAGTTTGGTGAAGATCTGAGTATGTAGTTTTTGATCTTATCTGGAACCTCCCATCTGAAAATTTGAAAATTCCTAAAAAATCCGTCCAAAATCTTGATGACCCCAATCTCTTGTTTTGTACGTTTTTTCCACGTGTCTTGACATCCAATGTATCCCTGCAAAGTTTGGTGAAGATCTGATTATGTAATTTTTGACCTTATACGGAACCTCCTTTCTGAAAATTTGAAAATTCTTAAAAAATTCGTCCAAAATCTTGATGTCTCCAATCTCTTGTTTTGTACGTTTTTTCCACGTGTCTTGACATGCAAAGTATCCCTGCAACGTTTGGTGAAGATCTGAGTATGTAGTTTTTGACCTTATCTGGAACCTCCTATCTGAAAATTTGAAAATTCTTAAAAAATTCGTCCAAAATCTTGATGTCTCCAATCTCTTGTTTTGTACGTTTTTTCCACGTGTCTTGACATCCAATGTATCCCTGCAATGTTTGGTGGAGATCTGAGTATGTAGTTTTTGACCTTATCTGGAACCTCCTATCTGAAAATTTGAAAATTCTTCAAAAATTCGTCCAAAATCTTGATGTCTCCAATCTCTTGTTTTGTACGTTTTTTCCACGTGTCTCGACCTCCAATGTAACCCTGCAAAGTTTGGTGAAGATCTGAGTATGTCGTTTTTGACCTTATCTGGAACATCCTTTCTGAAAATTTGAAACTTCTTAAAAAATTCGTCGAAAATCTTGATGTCTCTAATCTCTTGTTTTGTACGTTTTTTCCACGTGTCTTGACATCCAATGTATCCCTGCAAAGTTTGGTGAAGATCTGAGTATGTAGTTTTTGACCTTATATGGAACCTCCTTTCTGAAAATTTGAAAATTCTCAAAAAATTCGTCCAAAATCTTGATGTCTCCAATCTCTTGTTTTTTACGTTTTTTCCACGTGTCTTGACATCCAATGTATCCCTGCAAAGTTTGGTGAAGATCTGAGTATGTAGTTTTTTACCTTATATGGAACCTCCTTTCTGAAAATTTGAAAATTCTTAAAAAATTCGTCCAAAATCTTGATGTCTCCAATCTCTTGTTTTGTACGTTTTTTCCACGTGTCTTGACATCCAATGTATCCCTGCAAAGTTTGGTGAAGATCTGAGTATGTAGTTTTTGACCTTATATGGAACCTCCTTTCTGAAAATTTGAAAATTCTTAAAAAATTCGTCCAAAATCTTGATGTTTCCAATCTCTTGTTTTGTACGTTTTTTCCACGTGTCTTGACATCCAATGTATCCCTGCAAAGTTTGGTGAAGATCTGAGTATGTAGTTTTTGACCTTATATGGAACCTGAAAATTTGAAAATTCTTAAAAAATTTGACCAAAATCTTGATGTCCCCAATCCTAGGTCTTGTATGTTTTTTCCACGTGTCTTGACATCCAATGTATCCCTGCAAAGTTTGGTGAAGATCTGAGTATGTAGTTTTTGACCTTATATGGAACCTCCTATCTGAAAATTTGAAAATTCTTAAAAAATTCGACCAAAATCTTGATGTCCCCAATACTATGTTTTGTATGTTTTTTCCACGTGTCTTGACATCCAATGTATCCATGCAAAGTTTGGTGAAGATCTGAGTATGTAATTTTTGACCTTATATGGAACCTCCCATCTGAAAATTTGAAAATTCTTAAAAAATTCGTCCAAAATCTTGATGACCCCAATCTCTTGTTTTGTACGTTTTTTCCACGTGTCTTGACATGCAAAGTATCCCTGCAACGTTTGGTGAAGATCTGAGTATGTAGTTTTTGACATTATATGGAACCTCCTTTCTGAAAATTTGAAAATTCTTAAAAAATTCGTCCAAAATCTTGATGTCCCCAATCCTTAGTTTTGTATGTTTTTTCCACGTGTCTTGACATCCAATGTATCCATGCAAAGTTTGGTGAAGATCTGAGTATGTCGTTTTTGACCTTATCTAGAACCACCCATCTGAAAATTTGAAAATTTTGAAAAAATTCGTCCAAAATCTTGATGTCTCCAATCTCTTGTTTTGTACGTTTTTTCCACGTGTCTTGACATCCAATGTATCCCTGCAATGTTTGGTGAAGATCTGAGTATGTAGTTTTTGATCTTATATGGAACCTCCTTTCTAAAAATTTGAAAATTCTTAAAAAATTCGTCCAAAATCTTGATGTCCCCAATCTCTTGTTTCGTACGTTTTTTCCACGTGTCTTGACATGCAAAGTATCCCTGCAACGTTTGGTGAAGATCTGAGTATGTCGTTTTTGACCTTATCTGGAACCTCCCATCTGAAAATTTGAAAATTCTTAAAAAATTCGTCCAAAATCTTGATGTCTCCAATCTCTTGTTTTGTACGTTTTTTCCACGTGTCTTGACATCCAATGTATCCCTGCAAAGTCTGGTGAAGATCTGAGTATGAAGTTTTTGACCTTATCTGGAACCTCCTATCTGAAAATTTGAAAATTGTTAAAAAATTCGTCCAAAATCTTGATGTCTCCAATCTCTTGTTTTGTACGTTTTTCCCACGTGTCTTGACATCCAATGTATCCCGGCAAAGTTTGGTGAAGATCTGAGTATGTAGTTTTTGACCTTATCTGGAACCTCATTTCTGAAAATTTGAAAATTCCTCAAAAATTCGTCCAAAATCTTGATGTCTCCAATCTCTTGTTTTGTACGTTTTTTCCACGTGTCTTGACATCCAATGTATCCCTGCAAAGTTTGGTGAAGATCTGAGTATGTAGTTTTTGACCTTATCTGGAACCTCCTATCTGAAAATTTGAAAATTCTTAAAAAATTCGACCAAAATCTTGATGTCCCCAATCCTATGTTTTGTATGTTTTTTCCACGTGTCTTGACATCCAATGTATCCATGCAAAGTTTGGTGAAGATCTGAGTATGTCGGTTTTGACCTTATCTGGAACATCCTTTCTGAAAATTTGAAAATTCTTAAAAAATTCGTCGAAAATCTTGATGTCTCCAATCTCTTGTTTTGTACGTTTTTTCCACGTGTCTTGACATGCAGAGTATCCCTGCAAAGTTTGGTGATGATCTGAGTATGTCGTTTTTGACCTTATCTGGAACATCCCATCTGAAAATTTGAAAATTCTTAAAAAATTCGTCGAAAATCTTGATGTCTCCAATCTCTTGTTTTGTACGTTTTTTCCACGTGTCTTGACATGCAAAGTATCCCTGCAACGTTTGGTGAAGATCTGAGTATGTAGTTTTTGACCTTATCTGGAACCTCATTTCTGAAAATTTGAAAATTCCTCAAAAATTCGTCCAAACTCTTGATGTCTCCAATCTCTTGTTTTGTACGTTTTTTCCACGTGTCTTGACATCCAATGTATCCCTGCAAAGTTTGGTGAAGATCTGAGTATGTAGTTTTTGACCTTATCTGGAACCTCCTATCTGAAAATTTGAAAATTCTTAAAAAATTCGTCCAAAATCTTGATGTCTCCAATCTCTTGTTTTGTACGTTTTTTCCACGTGTCTTCACATCCAATGTATCCCTGCAAAGTTTGGTGAAGATCTGAGTATGTAGTTTTTGACCTTATATGGAACCTCCTTTCTGAAAATTTGAAAATTCTTAAAAAATTCGTCCAAAATCTTGATGTCACCAATCCTATGTTTTGTATGTTTTTTCCACGTGTCTTGACATCCAATGTATCCATACAAAGTTTGGTGAAGATCTGAGTATGTCGTTTTTGACCTTATCTGGAACCTCCCATCTGAAAATTTGAAAATTCTTAAAAAATTCGTCCAAAATCTTGATGTCTCCAATCTCTTGTTTTGTACGTTTTTTCCACGTGTCTTGACATCCAATGTATCCCTGCAAAGTTTGGTGAAGATCTGAGTATGTAGTTTTTGACCTTATCTGGAACCTCCCATCTGAAAATTTGAAAATTCCTAAAAAATCCGTCCAAAATCTTGATGACACCAATCTCTTGTTTTGTACGTTTTTTCCACGTGTCTTGACATTCAATGTATCCCTGCAAAGTTTGGTGAAGATCTGAGTATGTAGTTTTTGACCTTATATGGAACCTCCTTTCTGAAAATTTGAAAATTCTTAAAAAATTCGTCCAAAATCTTGATGTCTCCAATCTCTTGTTTTGTACGTTTTTTCCACGTGTCTTGACATCCAATGTATCCCTGCAAAGTTTGGTGAAGATCTGAGTATGTAGTTTTTGACCTTATATGGAACCTCCTATCTGAAAATTTGAAAATTCTTAAAAAATTTGACCAAAATCTTGATGTACCCAATCCTATGTCTTGTATGTTTTTTCCACGTGTCTTGACATCCAATGTATCCCTGCAGAGTTTGGTGAAGATCTGAGTATGTCGTTTTTGACCTTATCTGGAACATCCTTTCTGAAAATTTGAAAATTCTTAAAAAATTCGTCCAAAATCTTGATGTCCCCAATCTCTTGTTTTGAACGTTTTTTCCACGTGTCTTGACATCCAATGTATCCCTGCAAAGTTTGGTGAAGATCTGAGTATGTAGTTTTTGACCTTATCTGGAACCTCCTATCTGAAAATTTGAAAATTGTTAAAAAATTCGTCCAAAATCTTGATGTCTCCAATCTCTTGTTTTGAACGTTTTTCCCACGTGTCTTGACATCCAATGTATCCCTGCAAAGTTTGGTGAAGATCTGAGTATGTAGTTTTTGACCTTATCTGGAACCTCATTTCTGAAAATTTGAAAATTCCTCAAAAATTCGTCCAAAATCTTGATGTCTCCAATCTCTTGTTTTGTACGTTTTTTCCACGTGTCTTGACATCTAATGTATCCCTGCAAAGTTTGGTGAAGATCTGAGTATGTAGTTTTTGACCTTATCTGGAACCTCCTATCTGAAAATTTGAAAATTCTTAAAAAATTCGTCCAAAATCTTGATGTCTCCAATCTCTTGTTTTGTACGTTTTTTCCACGTGTCTTGACATCCATTGTATTCCTGCAATGTTTGGTGAAGATCTGAGTATGTAGTTTTTGACCTTATATGGAACCTCCTTTCTGAAAATTTGAAAATTCTTAAAAAATTCGTCCAAAATCTTGATGTCCCCAATCCTATGTTTTGTATGTTTTTTCCACGTGTCTTGACATCCAATGTATCCATGCGAAGTTTGGTGAAGATCTGAGTAAGTCGTTTTTGACCTTATCTAGAACCATCCATCTGAAAATTTGAAAATTTTGAAAAAATTCGTCCAAAATCTTGATGTCTCCAATCTCTTGTTTTGTACGTTTTTTCCACGTGTCTTGACATCCAATGTATCCCTGCAATGTTTGGTGAAGATCTGAGTATGTAATTTTTGACCTTATATGGAACCTCCTTTCTAAAAATTTGAAAATTCTTAAAAAATTCGTCCAAAATCTTGATGTCCCCAATCTCTTGTTTCGTACGTTTTTTCCACGTGTCTTGACATGCAAAGTATCCCTGCAACGTTTGGTGAAGATCTGAGTATGTCGTTTTTGACCTTATCTGGAACCTCCCATCTGAAAATTTGAAAATTCTTAAAAAATTCGTCCAAAATCTTGATGTCTCCAATCTCTTGTTTTGTACGTTTTTTCCACGTGTCTTGACATCCAATGTATCCCTGCAAAGTTTGGTGAAGATCTGAGTATGTAGTTTTTGACCTTATATGGAACCTCCTTTCTGAAAATTTGAAAATTCTTAAAAAATTCGTCCAAAATCTTGATGTCCCCAATCTCTTGTTTTGTACGTTTTTTCCACGTGTCTTGACATGCAAAGTATCCCTGCAACGTTTGGTGAAGATCTGAGTATGTAGTTTTTGACCTTATCTGGAACATACTATCTGAAAATTTGAAAATTCTTAAAAAATTCGTCCAAAATCTTGATGTCTCCAATCTCTTGTTTTGTACGTTTTTTCCACGTGTCTTGACATCCAATGTATCCCTGCAAAGTTTGGTGAAGATCTGAGTATGTAGTTTTTGACCTTATATGGAACCTCCTTTCTGAAAATTTGAAAATTCCTAAAAAATCCGTCCAAAATCTTGATGACCCCAATCTCTTGTTTTGTACGTTTTTTCCACGTGTCTTGACATCCAATGTATCCCTGCAAAGTTTGGTGAAGATCTGAGTATGGAGTTTTTGGCCTTATACGGAACCTCCTTTCTGAAAATTTGAAAATTCTTAAAAAATTCGTCAGAAATCTTGATGTCTCCAATTTCTTGTTTTGTACGTCTTTTCCACGTGTCTTGACATCCAATGTATCCATGCAAAGTTTGGTGAAGATCTGAGTATGTCGTTTTTGACCTTATCTGGAACCTCCCATCTGAAAATTTGAAAATTCTTAAAAAATTCGTCGAAAATCTTGATGTATCCAATCTCTTGTTTTGTACGTTTTTTCCACGTGTCTTGACATGCAAAGTATCCCTGCAACGTTTGGTGAAGATCTGAGTATGTAGTTTTTGACCTTATCTGGACCCTCCTATCTGAAAATTTGAAAATTCTTCAAAAATTCGTCCAAAATCTTGATGTCTCCAATCTCTTGTTTTGTACGTTTTTTCCACGTGTCTTGACATCCAATGTATCCCTGCAATGTTTGGTGAAGATCTGAGTATGTAGTTTTTGACCTTATATGGAACCTCCTATCTGAAAATTTGAAAATTCTTAAAAAATTTGACCAAAATCTTGATATCCCCAATCCTATGTTTTGTATGTTTTTTCCACGTGTCTTGACATCCAATGTATCCCAGTAAAGTTTGGTGAAGATCTCAGTATGTAGTTTTAGACCTTATCTGGAACCTCCTATCTGAAAATTTGAAAACTTTTAAAAAATTCGTCCAAAATATTGATGTCTCCAATCTCTTGTTTTGTACGTTTTTTCCACGTGTCTTGACCTCCAATGTATCCCTGCAATGTTTGGTGAAGATCTGAGTATGTAGTTTTTGACCTTATATGGAACCTCCTATCTGAAAATTTGAAAATTCTTAAAAAATTCGTCCAAAATCTTGATGTCTCCAATCTCTTGTTTTGTACGTTTTTTCCACGTGTCTTGACATCCAATGTATCCCTGCAAAGTTTGGTGAAGATCTGAGTATGTAGTTTTTGACCTGATTTGGAACCTGAAAATTTGAAAATTCTTTAAAAATTTGACCAAAATCTTGATGTCCCCAATCCTAGGTCTTGTATGTTTTTTCCACGTGTCTTGACATCCAATGTATCCCTGCAAAGTTTGGTGAAGATCTGAGTATGTCGTTTTTGACCTTATCTGGAACGTCCCATCTGAAAATTTGAAAATTCTTAAAAAATTCGTCGAAAATCTTGATGTCTCCAATCTCTTGTTTTGTACGTTTTTTCCACGTGTCTTGACATGCAAAGTATCCCTGCAACGTTTGGTGAAGATCTGAGTATGTAGTTTTTGACCTTATCTGGAACCTCCTATCTGAAAATTTGAAAATTCTTAAAAAATTCGTCCAAAATCTTGATGTCTCCAATCTCTTGTTTTGTACGTTTTTTCCACGTGTCTTGACATCCAATGTATCCCTGCAATGTTTGGTGGAGATCTGAGTATGTAGTTTTTGACCTTATCTGGAACCTCCTATCTGAAAATTTGAAAATTCTTCAAAAATTCGTCCAAAATCTTGATGTCTCCAATCTCTTGTTTTGTACGTTTTTTCCACGTGTCTCGACCTCCAATGTAACCCTGCAAAGTTTGGTGAAGATCTGAGTATGTCGTTTTTGACCTTATCTGGAACATCCTTTCTGAAAATTTGAAAATTCTGAAAAATTCGTCGAAAATCTTGATGTCTCTAATCTCTTGTTTTGTACGTTTTTTCCACGTGTCTTGACATCCAATGTATCCCTGCAAAGTTTGGTGAAGATCTGAGTATGTAGTTTTTGACCTTATCGTATCAATCCATAAGATTGTATGTTTATTTTATTAAGTCTCTCTGAACGCTTCATGTTGACCAGGGCATTCACTTGTTTTTCTCTCAGCTGTCTCAAGCCTCTTAGGCATGTTTACAATGCATTGTGTTGTGCCATGCAAACCTCCTGAGCATTCAGGAAATAGGTAACACTTCTGGGTTTGGTGTCAGCGGTTTGCATGGTAGCAATTATGATAATAAACACGATTCGGCGATTCGGCATCGAGGAAGAGCTCGATGGCCAGGGAATATAGAGGTGAGACAAGCTGGGAAGTGACTGGACTTTGGGAATTGAGTTGGTAGAGAGAGGAGGTCAGCAAGGCAGGAGGTCGATAGTGGAAGCACGCTTTGGTCAACAAGTTAGAAGCTCACAGAGGACTTCGCTATTTTCATTCAGCTAAGAGACTTCAGTTAGACAGGTAATTATCCTACACCCAGCCATGATACAGGTTCAACGGTTCACAAAATCCAACGAGTTGCCATTGTCTTTTCAGTAGTTTAATTCCTTTGTGTAATTTGTACCTTTCGCATGCCAAGCAATAACTCGTCATGTCAATGACGAGTGGTCTCATCAAGAGGATGAATGATGAGTAGTTTACATCACCCCATCAATTAACTGGTTCAGATCCCTTCATTCTATAGAATGACACGTGGTGGAGATTAGCGGGTCTTTTCATTTTTCGGAAATGAAAAGAAATAGTTAACCAGTTTAAATTTAACCCCCTAGCTAAATTTTGACACGTGGTGGAGTGCTTGAGGCCTTTTCATTCTTCGGAAATGAAAAGAATTTCAGTTAATGTTAACCAGTTTAGAATTATTCCCCACCCTAAATTTTGACATGTAATGGAGTGCTAGTTCATTACCCACCCCAAAATTTTGCTCATTTATTTAGTTTCTTTAGTATGTCCTTGCCATATTTTATTTTTGAAAATACATAGGGCTTAAAGGTTTTAAAATTAATGGGGGGAGAAGAAGTTATTGGTGCCATGATAGATGTCGAGCTTTCACCTTGCTGATGAACTCGACGAAACTTTAGACAAATTATTAGATATAGCACGAGGAACTACAAGTTTTAATTTAGATGTCAGTGGCCCAGCTGCAAGTTCCACCCCCAAGTTTAAACGTAGCCCAATTTTAACTAGACGCCTTCAGCGAGAATTATTGGAAAAACAGAGATGTGAACCACAATTAGAGCAACAGGATCAGGATTTTAGAGATTTAGACCAAACACAATTCGCAACAATGGCTCAGTCGCAGTTTGTTCCCCCAACTATTTTAGAGGGTATCCCATTTCAGGGGATAGCCGGGGAGGACGTTTCAAAATTTTTAGATAAAGTGGATAGCCTTGCCATATTAAATGGATGGAATAATGCCCGTAAACTGGAATTATTTCCAGCCCTTCTGGCCGGTCCAGCATTACGGTGGTACCAATCCTGGAAAGATGGTACAGACAATCAGGAAGTTACTTACGAGGAGATACAGAAAAAATTTAAAGACGAATTTACAGGGTCCTTGGATCAACTCCAGATCGAGGAGCAAATTCGATATAGATTACATAAAGAAACTGAGCCAGTTACGAATTATGTTCGGGACAAACAATTACTTCTACTCAAGGCAGACCCCAAAATGAGTATTCAACAACAGATCAAACAGATCATATTAGGCTTACAGGTGGATTACATGAAAGATATCCACCATAAAGAGTATGAGTCCGTGCATGGGTTGCTTAAAGATTTAAAATCCTTTGAGAAACTCCAATTTTTGATGAGACAGCGCAAGCTGAAGGAATTGAGGTACGAAGAGCAAAGAGAGAGTTTATTCTCTCCTTTGCATAATACACCAGCACTTTCGCAACAGCAGCAGATTTTACTGCAGAGTAACAATCTGGCTACTGCTGAGTCAGCGCAAGCGCGACCCACTTCAGACATTGAAGCAAAATTCAAAGCATTGCAAAAGGAGGTTGAACAACTAAAATTATTTAACAATCCTCACAATACCAAAGCTCAAGTCCAGGCTCAGGAAACTGGTCTGGAAGCGAGATTAGCCAGTCTCACTTTGAGATTGAATAGCATGGAGGATCAGAAACAGAACCCTGGCACCGACTCATCTACTCCAAAACAATTTAGAGAACCTTATTATAAGGGTAATTATCAGACGAGTAATAATTATAGAGGCTCCTATCGGGGTAATAATAATAGACGACAATTCAATAGGGGGTACAGGAATGGACGTAATAATAATGGTAACAACACAGATCGCAATAGGCGATATGGTAATACCCAACAATGGCGAGGACGTGGAAACTTCCGCGGACAGAACTCGCGGGGTTCCTCGTCTTCAGCAGGGCAAGACCAGGAAAACAGGGAAGAGCAACGGGGGAGACCACGCTGCTCAATTTGTAATTACCCTAATCACACAGCAGCCACTTGTTTTCAGAACACGGAGGCTTTAAACGAACAATGACTGCCCATAGAAGAGACGTATGCGCAGATTTCGTTGGCAAACAGATATCAGTCTCTACTTTCCCCTATGAGGAATTAATTTATATTAACGCAGTATTAGGGGGACAACGTCAGAGGTTTCTCGTGGATTCCGGAAGCCAAGTATCCGTCACCAGTGATCGAGGCATTCCTACAACCGCCAAACGTTTCAAAATTCATACGGCCATAAGGGGAGTAGCCAAAGAACAGATTGAAATTAAAGAGATTGTCCTATTAACTTTTGCAATAAACGGCCGCAATTTTACCCATCCTTTTCGGATGATTCCAAATTTTGAACATGGGACAATCCTGGGAAACGATTTCTTAAGAGCGCATAAGGCAAATTTGGATTTTGACCAAAATCGACTCACATTGAGGAGATTTGGTACTCCTCCGCGAAACCAGTTAAGGACGGAACACCGAAAGACCTTTGACGTTTCCATAAAAGTTGCTAGTCTGATCAGGGATTTATATGTGCCGGAATTTGTAACTTCTAGACAAATTAGAATCAAACCTAGATCTCATTTGTGTATTCCTGTCAAATTGACAAATTCTAATAATCAAAATTTAACTTATTTGGAACCAGATTTACAGTTTCAAATGGACACAGGCTTAATGGTGCCTCGAGCCATTGTAAATCCGGAGTCATTTTTAATTTGGATTACTAATCCAAATTCTTACAAAGTTAAAATTAAAAAAGGGGCACGCTTAGGTACCGCAGAGGCATGGCAAAATCCAGTACCAGCCTCACGTCATATTGCAGACGACGAAGGACCTAACGTTATGGTGACCAAGGAGACTGGCACCGTGACAAAACCAGTGCACGACATTACTAAATTTGACATAAATCCAGCATTAGAACCCGATCAGAAATTGCAACTTAGACAATTATTAGAGAAATATGTAGATGTATTTTCTTGGTCTGAGCAAGACATTGGTTGTGCCACTAATTATACGCATCGTATAAAGTTAAAGGACGATTCGGAATTTCACGTCCCAGCCTACCCTATACCAGTTCACCTGCGTAAGGAAATTAACCAACAAATTGACAACTTGCTAGAAGCAGGGGTCATCAGTCCTACGACATCACCGTACAATTCACCAGTTTTTCTTGTCAAGAAGAAATCAGGAGCTTATCGCATGGTGCAAGATTTTCGATTATTGAATGCCAGGTCCGTTTTCGACGCAGTTTCATTTGGAAACATCTCAGAGATATTGCACAATATGGCCGGTAAGAGCTACTACTGTAGTGCTGACTTGAAACAAGGATTTTTTCAAATACCATTAGAAGAACAATCGAAAAAGTACACTGCCTTTACTATACCAGCCAGGGGACAATTTGCGATGAACTTTACACCTATGGGACATGTGACTTCTCCTGCGGCAATGACCCGATGTGTTCAGCTCGCTACAGCGGGGATGAACGACAATAATTTCGCCTTTTATATCGATGACATGTTTGTTTTTGCCAATACATTTAAGGATATGTTGGTCAATTTAGAGAAGATGTTTCAATGTTTACGATCTGCCGGATTGAAATTGGCTGTACCTAAATGTTCATTTGGATACTATGAGACAATTGCCTTGGGCCACAATGTGGGCAAATATGGCTATCGTATAAGTGATAGAATACTGTCATCCATTAAGAATTATAAAGTTCCCACCACCACGAAGAAGGTTAAAATGTTTTTAGGTCTTTGCAGCTACGTGAGGAAATATGTCAAGAATTTTTCTGATATTGCATCACCATTACAGGGTTTAATTCGTAAGGGCAAGAAATTTACATGGGGTCCTGAACAACAATCGGCATTTGAGAAATTAAAGGAAGCTCTAATTACTGCACCTGTTTTGTTACCGTACGATCCAGCGAAGAACACCAAGGTTTTCACCGATGCTTCATCTCATGCGGTCAGTGGCGTATTAATGCAGCCCAATGCAGAAGGAGAGTACTTGCCATGTGCGTACTGCAGTAGAACGTTGACCGACACTGAAAAAAGATTGAGTGTTATTGAGCAAGAATTAACAGCAATTTTATATGCTTTCAAATCATTTAGATTTTATCTTGTTGGCCGCCATTTTGATTTATACACAGACAACAAAGCAATTACGTACATTAGGACATCCCGTAATTTGAGCTCAAAGCTTCTTCGATGGAGCAACCTTTTGGAGGATTTTTCATTTACACCGATCCATGTTAAAACTACGGAGAATATCGCCGATCCCCTCAGCAGAGAATGTGGAGAAAACGTAGAGGATGGCAACACTGAAGAGGACATTCCCGAACCCAGGACACTTACTTTATTTGATGCAACCACAGATGTCGCAGAACATCAGAGACAGGATTCATTTTTTGGCCCAATTATTAAAGTTTTGGAGGACCCAGACAGGGACGATGGAACATTACCTTTACACATCCAGAGGCAGGTCTATCATCATGTGTTGGAAGATGGATTATTGTATAGACAGCAGAAATTAGGAGCTACTACCAAGAAATTATTATGCATTCCAATGACATTACGTGATTCTGTCATTGAGACACTACATGCTTCACCCATAGGAGGTTCTCATCTTGGGTTTACCAAGTGTTACAATGTGGCCTTACCAAGAATTTATTTTCCAAATATGAAGTTATTTATACAGAGGAAAATTAGGGAATGTATAACATGCCAGCAGAATAAACGCCGTCCAGGTCTACCAGCAGGGGAACTGTGCACCTTTCCCGCACAGAAGCCATTCCAGAGGATTTGTCTAGACTTTTCAGGCCCATATCCTCCTTCATCCAATCTTCGTCATCGATACATAATCGCTGCAACAGATTTTGGGACGCGCTATTTAATAGCCAAACCAGTTGCGGATTGCACGGCCAGTACAGCAGCAGAATTTGTGTATGAAGAGATAGTGTTACGCTACGGAGCCCCAAAGGATATCTACACGGATCGCGGATCTGCATTTAAATCTAAGCTTTTCCAGGAACTTGGCACTAAATTGGGAATCACCATCAAGTTTTCACCAGTCGGTCTTCATAACTCTATAGGTCTTTCGGAACGTAACCACGGGGTCTTACAGAGTATAATGAAGTGTTATGTTAATTCAAAACATACAGATTGGGTCCAATATTTACAGCCAAGTGTATTTAGTTACAATACTACCAGGAATCAGAATTTGCGGTATAGCCCATTCTTTTTAGTACATGGATTCCAACCTACTTTGCCCTGGGAGCTTGCATTACACACACCAAGCTGTGAAAATGTGGAGAATGATGTACGGTTCCGAGTATTGGAGAAAGCAAGAACCAATGCTACGGATAACTTAGCAAAACGACATGTTGAAGTGAAGAAATATTATGATCAGAAGAGGAAACAGATCAAGTTTCAACCAGGCGATCAAGTATTAATTTTTGACAGCACCCAGAAAATTGGAACCGCACGGTGCTTTTCAGGTATTTATAAAGGCCCAGCCACAGTTATTCGAGAAGAGAATCCGAATACATACCTGGTGGAATTCCAAAACAAGCGCGGAAAGACATTAGTGGACTCTATTGCCGTCCAGAGACTCAAAAAATATTATGCGCCAGATGACGGTGAAGGCGAAGAAAATTTGGCAGGTGAAGATGAAGATCAGCAAGAGGACAACGCGGACTCACGCGCGGACAATGGTCACTAAAATTGAAAATTTATATAAGTAACAGATTTAACATTTTAATTTCACTTACGTGACATAATAATAATTTATAATAAAATAGCACTAATAATATTAACAATTAAAAGCAGACTTATTATTTAATAATGTGCTTTACGCACAAAAGTTTTGCAGTATGTAATAATACTAGCTCAGCGAATACATCACTAGAATTTTTTTTAGTTACTCTTCAGAAGAAGGTATACGATTATATTAGCAAAGTTTACTTTTAAGCGCCAGTTATGAGAATATTTATATTATATGAATATGTAGACGTCGACGTCAAGATTTATTGCGCTCCACTAACAAGTATTTTCCTTCGGATATTGGATTGCAACCGATAATCCTGGAAATCCATTCTGCCATCGCAGAATGATTATGAGTAAACCACAACGGTTTTAGTTTCTAGCTTTGCCACAATAATATGCTAAGCATATTTTAGAATGAGTAGAGAGAATTAAAGATTCTTCAAGTTTTAGTGATGTTAGTATTTTAATGCATTTAAAGATCGCATAAATAATAATAGTTATTATTTTATTTCAGGTAGTCAGGAGTAAATCAGTCTCAATTTTTTTTTCCTTACCTTGTACCTCAGTACGGTTCGATTGATTTCAAAGAATTTAAACATAAAGTTCACACCTGAAAGTAAGATAAGTTTGCAGTAAAATTTAAAATAAGATAAGTTAACCAGTGCTAATAAATTTAGAGAATAAAGAAATATATATTAAATAAATCAATTACGCAGATAAATTGAGCCTAGAGTCAGAAATAATTAAAAGTTGAGTTAAAATATCTACTAATTAGACTAGGCAGGCTTAAAGTACGTGTTAGCTTTGAAGAACTGTTTGTTTTGATTGCCTAAGCAACATGAAAAGCATTGCGACTTTAGTTATTTTAAACGGATTACTTCCACACGTAAAAGCTTCTAATTTTATTTATCTGTTGAACAAGTCCTTTGACTATCCTTATAATATAATTACAATTTTATTATTAACAACATTTATTATTAGTATTTTTATAATTTTCATAATCTGTTATTTTCAATGTCACCGCAAGAAATCTATTACTTATGACCATGAGTGTACCAACGAATTACCATTAAGCAAACTTAATGATTCACCACCCATTGAGCAGATTTACGACGATATTGCACCGTTTGTTGAAGTGGTACCATTGAAAACAATAAATCCGCCAATTCCCCCTCCATTGCCTCAGTCCATTATTATTCAACCTAGGGTACAAGAAGAAGTTCAGGATGCATCCAGAAATAGTTTAGTCACTAAAGACGACAGTATAGATTTGCCAAAGAATATTTTATCCGTTAAAGATAGAGTTCAGAAATTTGCCGTAAGCAAGGATCCTAATTTCGTTCAAAACAGTTGTAAAATGGAAAGTGAATTGCCTAGTTCACACTGTGTTTAGCCAGTTGTAATTATTAAAGAGTCATTTGCGAATCAGTCACCAGTAAAAGTCGAGAAAGTTTCAAGTGTTACTTTAAAAGCAGAAAGTAAGCCAAATTTTCAGGTTCCAGAACCTGTTGTATCGTTTACAGACCATATTTTTTACGACTTCATGTTCACCTAGAATTTTATATTCATTACGATTTAAATTTTAAGTATAATTAATTTTTTTTTTACGTTTGATTGTACCTTATGCAAAGTTTATTAGTCATTTAGTTTGCTAACAGCTTCCCAACTGTTGTTATTTTACGAGCACGGAAGTGTTCAAGTAAACACGCTGTCGCAAAGCGCAACGAAGTTTTTTTTTCTTCTTTTCATCTCATTTATTACGTCATTTTAAAGACCTTGACTTTATTTCGAACTCCCGCAGCGCTTACTAGACTTTGTTCGTAGTAAGTTAAAGTTTCGTAAACAGTTACGCGTCATTCAATGTATCAGCGAACCATCGCCTTGCATTTTCTCTCTCCGTTCCTTTGCTCGCTGCTCGAAGCAGCGACCTTTTTCCCTTCCACCTCCCGAACGGAACCCGAACTTCCCCGAAGTCGCCGATCACGGCAGCGAACTTGCCTGAGCTTTTGTTGTCGCCATAGAGAAATTTTCAGTTACGTCCAGCGACCACAAATGCAACCTTGCACAATTTAGAATGTCTGGTATCAGCGAATTCCTTTTCTGCACTCAAGCGCTCTTCCGAGTACTTTTGAACACGCTAGAAGCTTAGAAAACACTTAGCATTGAGATTACATCAGCCAGGGGCGGTCGTCCAGTAAAATTTTATGGGATCAGTTTAGCTAAGCATATAGCCATCAGAAGTTGATTTTTACGATAGCAGTTCATGTAAACAATGTTAGGGATATTTTGTTCTACATAGATAAATTTTGCCATAAAACGTCGCATTTATGCACTTCAGGTTAATCACGACCAATAATTTTCAAAGGAACAACAAGACGAATTTTTTTTGCGTTTTCTCGCAAAATTTTCCCGTTTTTCATAAGAGATATTTATAGTAAGTAAGTTTTGGGAAATCGACGTACATTTGGTTTAAATCAGGATATAGTCAAACGAAATTTTGATTAAAAAAATCAGGGAAATTTTACAAAAGGGCAATTTTAATACTTTATGCACTTAGAGTAATCGATATAGTCAGCAACATGCCCAGGCTAAGCCTCGGTGATTAGCACAGGCATGTGCAGCAAAAGTCGCCACGGCATCGTTAGCCTTTCCAAATTTAAACAGTGTGGTTTACCACAAATGTTGAATTTGAGAATTTTTTATTAGGAAATTTAGCTTACTTACCCAATTTGCACCTTATTCGACAATGCAGCAATAAATTAATTACTTCTTACTGATTAACTTCGTGTTAATGTTAGTGCAGTAGGTAATAACTATTAATTTGTATTTATATTTTAATATATAGCATAACTATTCTCTATCTATTTTGTTTAAACATACCTAAGGGATTGACACACCATTCTTATATGGGTCAAGTATACCTTTCCGCGGCGGGTCTGCTTACACGACCAAGTGATTTGAGGTATACGGCGGACTCAAGAAGTTTTGAGTGGTTAAATTTCTTTTGTTTAAAGGAAATTTGAAATTGAGAAAGTTTTTATTATTTTTATTGTGTTTCAAATTTGAATTTCACCTTTTAATTCCCTGATGCTATATTTTGTTACCACCTGGAGTTTCAACGAAACTCAGAAGTAGCGTTTACTGAATTTTTTGTTTTATATTGCATTATATTCAACCACGGCAAATTGCACCGGCCTATCATTTATTAGGAGGCCATTAGAGGCTTGCCAAAGCAACCTTTTAGATACTAACAGCTTGCTTTGCGCAACTCAAATTTTATATATTTATTTTAAGGGTTCACAACATAATAATTTTTTATATTTAAACAGAATTTAGAACATGCTTGCAACATTTACTTTGTTTATTAATTTTACATTTTGAAGTGAAGTCTATTACTGACAATAAATTATTTCAGTTTATCAGAACACGCAATGGTATTTTAATATCAGGTTCAGGTCAATTTATTGTCATTCAGAATTTGAATAATAATTTGAACACGCACAGATCAGTTCAGCTTAACGAAGGCCAATCTTTATTTTTTAATTATCAGGATTTTTCGCAAATTATTGTGGATCAACAAATTTTACACACAAGAATGTTAGCTTTCGAACAAGTCAATATGAAGGAAATTGAGTTACTACCTAATATTCCCAAGAATTTATCTGATTTCACTATTCCTCAATGGACTCCACTTGAACTTGCTTTAAAACAACTTAATCAATCAATTAGTAAGAACATTTCATTTCAAGAATTAGTTCTAAACCCTTTGCCCATGTCGATATTAGTTTTTGTTATTTGGAATGTGTTATTAACCGCAACCCTAGGATATTATTTTTATAAGCATCATCAGCTTGCGAAACAGATTAATTCAGAGCAGCGCAGTACTAATTAATAGGTTAAGGCAACACATTAATCATGGACATTAATATTTTTAATTACAGTTGGATATTTTATTTAAATTTTCCTTATTTATTTTCAAAAAGTTATGGCAATTATTTTATCAATTTATTTTAATCATATTTTATTTTTGATGAGACAATTTAATTTAATTTTAAAAGAAAAGGCAGTGGAAATTAGTTGGTTTTGTGTACATGCATACTTGAATTATATATACCCATCCTATTGCAATTTCCTTTCTTTGTCATAATTTTCCCTTTATTCAACCTAACCTGTCTATACGGAACGCCATGGACAAGCAATGCCTACACCATCCATGGGCATTTTTTTCATGACGGACATCCGCAGGCAGTCTACTATTACCAGGCAGAAAGACTTATTACTATTCTACGAGGGAGACATGCAGACATTTTTAAGTACTACTTCACGGAGAGAATCGTCACCACCAATTTGAGGGAGACATGCAGACATTTCTACTTATTACTGCACGGAGACTACCTTTTACATGAAGGATGTACAACCATACATTTCCCAATATAGCGGACTACACATTATCAATAACACCTAGTGATGGAGCTAAATAAAATTCCCTTCCACACTGTTTGCAGTTAAAACAACAACTTTTCCCCATCTCCCAAGTTCTACGGGTAATTTACTACACTTTTACATTGCCCCAATGCAGTCAAGACGACAAGCAATCCAGAAAGGAGAGGAAGCAGAGAAAACATACATTCTACAACCAGCAGTTCCGGTCACAAACAATAATTACAGAATTGTGCTACAGTGTTTCTACACATACACATGTGAGCTCCTATCATGTGTATCTATTTGGTCATTTAACATGCATTATGGGAAACAGTACCTTTCCATAGTCCTTATATACATTTTCAGTTTTGTGTCATGCATAAGAATTAGTTTTATATGCATTTAAGTTTACATTATATTACAAGGAAGCGACACGCGCCAGTGGTGTCAATTGACCAGTGCATCAATTAGTGCCTAATTTTTTTACGATGAAATTTTGCACTTTGAATAATAAACGGACATGCAAGCAATAAAAAAAAACATAATTTCAGCACTTGCGAACATTTTAGAAAGCATGCTGTAGAGACAATATTTTATGCATATGTTTATTGCATGCAGATATGAGTGTGATATATTTTTTATTTTTTTTTTCCCTTCTCACCAACATGGAATATTGAAAGCGACACATTTGTTCGCAGAACATTTATTTGATATTTAAACTCAAGCACATAGTTTTGTCATTTGGAAGATTATTAATTTTGTGTGCAGTTATACAAAGGTATTTACCAAGCCATATATATGTATACAGTGTACAGTTTAATGTAGAAGAGAAAATGGAACGCTATAATTAAGTTTTACCAGCGACAGTTATCAGTGTAACCAATTATATACATTGAATAGTGTATAATACTACATTGGAATGTGCAACACAGCCATGCAAGTTCATATATTCAACGATGTTAGGAGTGCACTAGCTACGCAGTTCGTAAAACATACGCACTTTGATATGATCAGGTTTTCACACGGACAAAACAGTGAGATGTGACAATGTTTTACATGTTTACTTACGTGTACTTACTTGTGCACCTTTTTAAGGTATTTTTTTACTTTTGAAGAGTCCATATCAAGTGGCAATATAAATAAACATTGTGAATTTCGTTCTATCTTGCAAAGACGCTCCAGTCAGCCGTTGGCCTAGCGGAAGACACAGAGTCGTTATCGCGTGGCGAGGGATCACAGACTCTTGACTAGGAGCAGATTAATGAGCAATTCTACATGAAAACATTACGTACACGCGCATGTGATACATTAAGAGTTTTTTTTCGCTTAACGACATGAACGTTTGTGATTTCTAGTCCTATAATAGTATATATTATTGTTTTTCACATCGTATAAACATACGAATTTGTTAGTATTAAGGGTATTATTCATTTTAGAGTTTAGGGAATAAATTTTTTTTTTATTCAGGCTACGGCAAACAACAGACAAGTTATGTTTTGGTGGATTTATTTATTTTGTATATTTGGTTTTTTAAGAAAATATATGGAATTGGCGAACCTGAGTCATGTCAAGCTTTGCGATTTGACTTTTAAATTTTCAAAGGAAAATTTTTCCTAGGCGGCGCGAACGTATCAATCCATAAGATTGTATGTTTATTTTATTAAGTCTCTCTGAACGCTTCATGTTGACCAGGGCATTCACTTGTTTTTCTCTCAGCTGTCTCAAGCCTCTTAGGCATGTTTACAATGCATTGTGTTGTGCCATGCAAACCTCCTGAGCATTCAGGAAATAGGTAACACTTCTGGGTTTGGTGTCAGCGGTTTGCATGGTAGCAATTATGATAATAAACACGATTCGGCGATTCGGCATCGAGGAAGAGCTCGATGGCCAGGGAATATAGAGGTGAGACAAGCTGGGAAGTGACTGGACTTTGGGAATTGAGTTGGTAGAGAGAGGAGGTCAGCAAGGCAGGAGGTCGATAGTGGAAGCACGCTTTGGTCAACAAGTTAGAAGCTCACAGAGGACTTCGCTATTTTCATTCAGCTAAGAGACTTCAGTTAGACAGGTAATTATCCTACACCCAGCCATGATACAGGTTCAACGGTTCACAAAATCCAACGAGTTGCCATTGTCTTTTCAGTAGTTTAATTCCTTTGTGTAATTTGTACCTTTCGCATGCCAAGCAATAACTCGTCATGTCAATGACGAGTGGTCTCATCAAGAGGATGAATGATGAGTAGTTTACATCACCCCATCAATTAACTGGTTCAGATCCCTTCATTCTATAGAATGACACGTTATATGGAACCTCCTTTCTGAAAATTTGAAAATTCTCAAAAAATTCGTCCAAAATCTTGATGTCTCCAATCTCTTGTTTTGTACGTTTTTTCCACGTGTCTTGACATCCAATGTATCCCTGCAAAGTTTGGTGAAGATCTGAGTATGTAGTTTTTGACCTTATATGGAACCTCCTTTCTGAAAATTTGAAAATTCTTAAAAAATTCGTTCAAAATCTTGATGTCTCCAATCTCTTGTTTTGTACGTTTTTTCCACGTGTCTTGACATCCAATGTATCCCTGCAAAGTTTGGTGAAGATCTGAGTATGTAGTTTTTGATCTTATCTGGAACCTCCCATCTGAAAATTTGAAAATTCTTAAAAAATTCGTTCAAAATCTTGATGTCTCCAATCTCTTGTTTTGTACGTTTTTTCCACGTGTCTTGACATCCAATGTATCCCTGCAAAGTTTGGTGAAGATCTGAGTATGTAGTTTTTGACCTTATCTGGAACCTCATTTCTGAAAATTTGAAAATTCCTCAAAAATTCGTCCAAAATCTTGATGTCTCCAATCTCTTGTTTTGTACGTTTTTTCCACGTGTCTTGACATCTAATGTATCCCTGCAAAGTTTGGTGAAGATCTGAGTATGTAGTTTTTGACCTTATCTGGAACCTCCAATCTGAAAATTTGAAAATTCTTAAAAAATTCGTCCAAAATCTTGATGTCTCCAATCTCTTGTTTTGTACGTTTTTTCCACGTGTCTTGACATGCAAAGTATCCCTGCAACGTTTGGTGAAAATCTGAGTATGTAGTTTTTGACCTTATATGGAACCTCCTTTCTGAAAATTTGAAAATTCTAAAAAAATTCGTCCAAAATCTTGATGTCCCCAATCCTATGTTTTGTATGTTTTTTCCACGTGTCTTGACATCCAATGTATCCATGCAAAGTTTGGTGAAGATCTGAGTAAGTCGTTTTTGACTTTATCTAGAACCACCCATCTGAAAATTTGAAAATTTTGAAAAAATTCGTCCAAAATCTTGATGTCTCCAATCTCTTGTTTTGTACGTTTTTTCCACGTGTCTTGACATCCAATGTATCCCTGCAATGTTTGGTGAAGATCTGAGTATGTAGTTTTTGACCTTATATGGAACCTCCTTTCTAAAAATTTGAAAATTCTTAAAAAATTCGTCCAAAATCTTGATGTCCCCAATCTCTTGTTTCGTACGTTTTTTCCACGTGTCTTGACATGCAAAGTATCCCTGCAACGTTTGGTGAAGATCTGAGTATGTCGTTTTTGACCTTATCTGGAACCTCCCATCTGAAAATTTGAAAATTCTTAAAAAATTCGTCCAAAATCTTGATGTCTCCAATCTCTTGTTTTGTACGTTTTTTCCACGTGTCTTGACATCCAATGTATCCCTGCAAAGTTTGGTGAAGATCTGAGTCTGTAGTTTTTGACCTTATATGGAACCTCCTTTCTGAAAATTTGAAAATTCTTAAAAAATTCGTCCAAAATCTTGATGTCCCCAATCTCTTGTTTTGTACGTTTTTTCCACGTGTCTTGACATGCAAAGTATCCCTGCAACGTTTGGTGAAGATCTGAGTATGTAGTTTTTGACCTTATATGGAACATACTATCTGAAAATTTGAAAATTCTTAAAAAATTCGTCCAAAATCTTGATGTCTCCAATCTCTTGTTTTGTACGTTTTTTCCACGTGTCTTGACATCCAATGTATCCCTGCAAAGTTTGGTGAAGATCTGAGTATGTAGTTTTTGACCTGATATGGAACCTGAAAATTTGAAAATTCTTAAAAAATTTGACCAAAATCTTGATGTCCCCAATCCTAGGTCTTGTATGATTTTTCCACGTGTCTTGACATCCAATGCATCCCTGCAAAGTTTGGTGAAGATCTGAGTATGTCGTTTTTGACCTTATCTGGAACCTCCCATCTGAAAATTTGAAAATTCTTAAAAAATTCGTCGAAAATCTTGATGTCTCCAATCTCTTGTTTTGTACGTTTTTTCCACGTGTCTTGACATCCAATGTATCCCTGCAAAGTTTGGTGAAGATCTGAGTATGTAGTTTTTGACCTTATATGGAACCTCCTATCTGAAAATTTGAAAATTCTTAAAAAATTCGACCAAAATCTTGATGTCCCCAAACCTATGTTTTGTATGTTTTTTCCACGTGTCTTGACATCCAATGTATCCATGCAACGTTTGGAGAAGATCTGAGCATGTCGTTTTTGACCTTATCTGGAACCTCCCATCTGAAAATTTAAAAATTCTTAAAAAATCCGTCGAAAATCTTGATGTCTCCAATCTCTTGTTTTGTACATTTTTTCCACGTGTCTTGACATCCAATGTATCCCTGCAATGTTTGGTGAAGATCTGAGTATGTAGTTTTTGACCTTATATGGAACCTCCTATCTGAAAATTTGAGAATTCTTAAAAAATTTGACCAAATCTTGATGTCCCCAATCCTATGTCTTGTATGTTTTTTCCACGTGTCTTGACATCCATGTATCCCTGCTAAGTTTGGTGAAGATCTGAGTATGTAGTTTTTGACCTTATATGGAACCTCCTATCTGATAATTTGAAAATTCTTAAAAAATCCGTCGAAAATCTTGATGTCTCCAATCTCTTGTTTTGTACATTTTTTCCACGTGTCTTGACATCCAATGTATCCCTGCAATGTTTGGTGAAGATCTGAGTATGTAGTTTTTGACCTTATATGGAACCTCCTATCTGAAAATTTGAAAATTCTTAAAAAATTCGTTCAAAATCTTGATGTCTCCAATCTCTTGTTTTGTACGTTTTTTCCACGTGTCTTGACATCCAATGTATCCCTGCAAAGTTTGGTGAAGATCTGAGTATGTAGTTTTTGATCTTATCTGGAACCTCCCATCTGAAAATTTGAAAATTCCTAAAAAATCCGTCCAAAATCTTGATGACCCCAATCTCTTGTTTTGTACGTTTTTTCCACGTGTCTTGACATCCAATGTATCCCTGCAAAGTTTGGTGAAGATCTGATTATGTGGTTTTTGACCTTATACGGAACCTCCTTTCTGAAAATTTGAAAATTCTTAAAAAATTCGTCCAAAATCTTGATGTATCCAATTTCTTGTTTTGTACGTTTTTCCCACGTGTCTTGACATCCAATGTATCCATGCAAAGTTTGGTGAAGATCTGAGTATGTCGTTTTTGACCTTATCTGGAACCTCCCATCTGAAAATTTGAAAATTCTTAAAAAATTCGTCGAAAATCTTGATGTCTCCAATCTCTTGTTTTGTACGTATTTTCCACGTGTCTTGACATGCAAAGTATCCCTGCAACGTTTGGTGAAGATCTGAGTATGTAGTTTTTGACCTTATCTGGAACCTCCTATCTGAAAATTTGAAAATTCTTAAAAAATTCGTCCAAAATCTTGATGTCTCCAATCTCTTGTTTTGTACGTTTTTTCCACGTGTCTTGACATCCAATGTATCACTGCAAATTTTGGTGAAGATCTGAGTATGTAGTTTTTGTCCTTATCTGGAACCTCCCATCTGAAAATTTGAAAATTCCTAAAAAATCCGTCCAAAATCTTGATGACCCCAATCTCTTGTTTTGTACGTTTTTTCCACGTGTCTTGACATCCAATGTATCCCTGCAAAGTTTGGTGAAGATCTGAGTATGTAGTTTTTGACCTTATACGGAACCTCCTTTCTGAAAATTTGAAAATTCTTAAAAAATTCGTCAGAAATCTTGATGTCTCCAATTTCTTGTTTTGTACGTCTCTTCCACGTGTCTTGACATCCAATGTATCCATGCAAAGTTTGGTGAAGATCTGAGTATGTCGTTTTTGACCTTATCTGGAACCTCCCATCTGAAAATTTGAAAATTCTTAAAAAATTCGTCGAAAATCTTGATGTATCCAATCTCTTGTTTTGTACGTTTTTTCCACGTGTCTTGACATGCAAAGTATCCCTGCAACGTTTGGTGAAGATCTGAGTATGTAGTTTTTGACCTTATCTGGACCCTCCTATCTGAAAATTTGAAAATTCTTCAAAAATTCGTCCAAAATCTTGATGTCTCCAATCTCTTGTTTTGTAGGTTTTTTCCACGTGTCTTGACATCCAATGTATCCCTGCAATGTTTGGTGAAGATCTGAGTATGTAGTTTTTGACCTTATATGGAACCTCCTATCTGAAAATTTGAAAATTCTTAAAAAATTTGACCAAAATCTTGATATCCCCAATCCTATGTTTTGTATGTTTTTTCCACGTGTCTTGACATCCAATGTATCCCAGTAAAGTTTGGTGAAGATCTCAGTATGTAGTTTTAGACCTTATCTGGAACCTCCTATCTGAAAATTTGAAAACTTTTAAAAAATTCGTCCAAAATATTGATGTCTCCAATCTCTTGTTTTGTACGTTTTTTCCACGCGTCTTGACCTCCAATGTATCCCTGCAATGTTTGGTGAAGATCTGAGTATGTAGTTTTTGACCTTATATGGAACCTCCTATCTGAAAATTTGAAAATTCTTAAAAAATTCGTTTCCAATCTCTTGTTTTGTACGTTTTTTCCACGTGTCTTGACATCCAATGTATCCCTGCAAAGTTTGGTGAAGATCTGAGTATGTAGTTTTTGACCTTATATGGAACCTGAAAATTTGAAAATTCTTAAAAAATTTGACCAAAATCTTGATGTCCCCAATCCTAGGTCTTGTATGTTTTTTCCACGTGTCTTGACATCCAATGTATCCCTGCAAAGTTTGGTGAAGATCTGAGTATGTAGTTTTTGACCTTATATGGAACCTCCTATCTGAAAATTTGAAAATTCTTAAAAAATTCGACCAAAATCTTGATGTCCCCAATACTATGTTTTGTATGTTTTTTCCACGTGTCTTGACATCCAATGTATCCATGCAAAGTTTGGTGAAGATCTGAGTATGTCGGTTTTGACCTTATCTGGAACATCCTTTCTGAAAATTTGAAAATTCTTAAAAAATTCGTCGAAAATCTTGATGTCTCCAATCTCTTGTTTTGTACGTTTTTTCCACGTGTCTTGACATCCAATGTATCCCTGCAAAGTTTGGTGAAGATCTGAGTATGTAGTTTTTGATCTTATCTGGAACCTCCCATCTGAAAATTTGAAAATTCCTAAAAAATCCGTCCAAAATCTTGATGACCCCAATCTCTTGTTTTGTACGTTTTTTCCACGTGTCTTGACATCCAATGTATCCCTGCAAAGTTTGGTGAAGATCTGATTATGTAATTTTTGACCTTATACGGAACCTCCTTTCTGAAAATTTGAAAATTCTTAAAAAATTCGTCCAAAATCTTGATGTCTCCAATCTCTTGTTTTGTACGTTTTTTCCACGTGTCTTGACATGCAAAGTATCCCTGCAACGTTTGGTGAAGATCTGAGTATGTAGTTTTTGACCTTATCTGGAACCTCCTATCTGAAAATTTGAAAATTCTTAAAAAATTCGTCCAAAATCTTGATGTCTCCAATCTCTTGTTTTGTACGTTTTTTCCACGTGTCTTGACATCCAATGTATCCCTGCAATGTTTGGTGGAGATCTGAGTATGTAGTTTTTGACCTTATCTGGAACCTCCTATCTGAAAATTTGAAAATTCTTCAAAAATTCGTCCAAAATCTTGATGTCTCCAATCTCTTGTTTTGTACGTTTTTTCCACGTGTCTCGACCTCCAATGTAACCCTGCAAAGTTTGGTGAAGATCTGAGTATGTCGTTTTTGACCTTATCTGGAACATCCTTTCTGAAAATTTGAAACTTCTTAAAAAATTCGTCGAAAATCTTGATGTCTCTAATCTCTTGTTTTGTACGTTTTTTCCACGTGTCTTGACATCCAATGTATCCCTGCAAAGTTTGGTGAAGATCTGAGTATGTAGTTTTTGACCTTATATGGAACCTCCTTTCTGAAAATTTGAAAATTCTCAAAAAATTCGTCCATAATCTTGATGTCTCCAATCTCTTGTTTTTTACGTTTTTTCCACGTGTCTTGACATCCAATGTATCCCTGCAAAGTTTGGTGAAGATCTGAGTATGTAGTTTTTTACCTTATATGGAACCTCCTTTCTGAAAATTTGAAAATTCTTAAAAAATTCGTCCAAAATCTTGATGTCTCCAATCTCTTGTTTTGTACGTTTTTTCCACGTGTCTTGACATCCAATGTATCCCTGCAAAGTTTGGTGAAGATCTGAGTATGTAGTTTTTGACCTTATATGGAACCTCCTTTCTGAAAATTTGAAAATTCTTAAAAAATTCGTCCAAAATCTTGATGTTTCCAATCTCTTGTTTTGTACGTTTTTTCCACGTGTCTTGACATCCAATGTATCCCTGCAAAGTTTGGTGAAGATCTGAGTATGTAGTTTTTGACCTTATATGGAACCTGAAAATTTGAAAATTCTTAAAAAATTTGACCAAAATCTTGATGTCCCCAATCCTAGGTCTTGTATGTTTTTTCCACGTGTCTTGACATCCAATGTATCCCTGCAAAGTTTGGTGAAGATCTGAGTATGTAGTTTTTGACCTTATATGGAACCTCCTATCTGAAAATTTGAAAATTCTTAAAAAATTCGACCAAAATCTTGATGTCCCCAATACTATGTTTTGTATGTTTTTTCCACGTGTCTTGACATCCAATGTATCCATGCAAAGTTTGGTGAAGATCTGAGTATGTAATTTTTGACCTTATATGGAACCTCCCATCTGAAAATTTGAAAATTCTTAAAAAATTCGTCCAAAATCTTGATGACCCCAATCTCTTGTTTTGTACGTTTTTTCCACGTGTCTTGACATGCAAAGTATCCCTGCAACGTTTGGTGAAGATCTGAGTATGTAGTTTTTGACATTATATGGAACCTCCTTTCTGAAAATTTGAAAATTCTTAAAAAATTCGTCCAAAATCTTGATGTCCCCAATCCTATGTTTTGTATGTTTTTTCCACGTGTCTTGACATCCAATGTATCCATGCAAAGTTTGGTGAAGATCTGAGTATGTCGTTTTTGACCTTATCTAGAACCACCCATCTGAAAATTTGAAAATTTTGAAAAAATTCGTCCAAAATCTTGATGTCTCCAATCTCTTGTTTTGTACGTTTTTTCCACGTGTCTTGACATCCAATGTATCCCTGCAATGTTTGGTGAAGATCTGAGTATGTAGTTTTTGATCTTATATGGAACCTCCTTTCTAAAAATTTGAAAATTCTTAAAAAATTCGTCCAAAATCTTGATGTCCCCAATCTCTTGTTTCGTACGTTTTTTCCACGTGTCTTGACATGCAAAGTATCCCTGCAACGTTTGGTGAAGATCTGAGTATGTCGTTTTTGACCTTATCTGGAACCTCCCATCTGAAAATTTGAAAATTCTTAAAAAATTCGTCCAAAATCTTGATGTCTCCAATCTCTTGTTTTGTACGTTTTTTCCACGTGCCTTGACATCCAATGTATCCCTGCAAAGTCTGGTGAAGATCTGAGTATGAAGTTTTTGACCTTATCTGGAACCTCCTATCTGAAAATTTGAAAATTGTTAAAAAATTCGTCCAAAATCTTGATGTCTCCAATCTCTTGTTTTGTACGTTTTTCCCACGTGTCTTGACATCCAATGTATCCCGGCAAAGTTTGGTGAAGATCTGAGTATGTAGTTTTTGATCTTATCTGGAACCTCATTTCTGAAAATTTGAAAATTCCTCAAAAATTCGTCCAAAATCTTGATGTCTCCAATCTCTTGTTTTGTACGTTTTTTCCACGTGTCTTGACATCCAATGTATCCCTGCAAAGTTTGGTGAAGATCTGAGTATGTAGTTTTTGACCTTATCTGGAACCTCCTATCTGAAAATTTGAAAATTCTTAAAAAATTCGACCAAAATCTTGATGTCCCCAATCCTATGTTTTGTATGTTTTTTCCACGTGTCTTGACATCCAATGTATCCATGCAAAGTTTGGTGAAGATCTGAGTATGTCGGTTTTGACCTTATCTGGAACATCCTTTCTGAAAATTTGAAAATTCTTAAAAAATTCGTCGAAAATCTTGATGTCTCCAATCTCTTGTTTTGTACGTTTTTTCCACGTGTCTTGACATGCAGAGTATCCCTGCAAAGTTTGGTGATGATCTGAGTATGTCGTTTTTGACCTTATCTGGAACATCCCATCTGAAAATTTGAAAATTCTTAAAAAATTCGTCGAAAATCTTGATGTCTCCAATCTCTTGTTTTGTACGTTTTTTCCACGTGTCTTGACATGCAAAGTATCCCTGCAACGTTTGGTGAAGATCTGAGTATGTAGTTTTTGACCTTATCTGGAACCTCATTTCTGAAAATTTGAAAATTCCTCAAAAATTCGTCCAAACTCTTGATGTCTCCAATCTCTTGTTTTGTACGTTTTTTCCACGTGTCTTGACATCCAATGTATCCCTGCAAAGTTTGGTGAAGATCTGAGTATGTAGTTTTTGACCTTATCTGGAACCTCCTATCTGAAAATTTGAAAATTCTTAAAAAATTCGTCCAAAATCTTGATGTCTCCAATCTCTTGTTTTGTACGTTTTTTCCACGTGTCTTCACATCCAATGTATCCCTGCAAAGTTTGGTGAAGATCTGAGTATGTAGTTTTTGACCTTATATGGAACCTCCTTTCTGAAAATTTGAAAATTCTTAAAAAATTCGTCCAAAATCTTGATGTCACCAATCCTATGTTTTGTATGTTTTTTCCACGTGTCTTGACATCCAATGTATCCATACAAAGTTTGGTGAAGATCTGAGTATGTCGTTTTTGACCTTATCTGGAACCTCCCATCTGAAAATTTGAAAATTCTTAAAAAATTCGTCCAAAATCTTGATGTCTCCAATCTCTTGTTTTGTACGTTTTTTCCACGTGTCTTGACATCCAATGTATCCCTGCAAAGTTTGGTGAAGATCTGAGTATGTAGTTTTTGACCTTATCTGGAACCTCCCATCTGAAAATTTGAAAATTCCTAAAAAATCCGTCCAAAATCTTGATGACACCAATCTCTTGTTTTGTACGTTTTTTCCACGTGTCTTGACATTCAATGTATCCCTGCAAAGTTTGGTGAAGATCTGAGTATGTAGTTTTTGACCTTATATGGAACCTCCTTTCTGAAAATTTGAAAATTCTTAAAAAATTCGTCCATAATCTTGATGTCTCCAATCTCTTGTTTTTTACGTTTTTTCCACGTGTCTTGACATCCAATGTATCCCTGCAAAGTTTGGTGAAGATCTGAGTATGTAGTTTTTTACCTTATATGGAACCTCCTTTCTG
The DNA here is from genome assembly GCF_977018435.1 of Lepisma saccharinum. Taxonomy (NCBI): domain Eukaryota; kingdom Metazoa; phylum Arthropoda; class Insecta; order Zygentoma; family Lepismatidae; genus Lepisma; species Lepisma saccharinum. The sequence continues at coordinate 36,446 of NW_028143284.1, read as the reverse complement.
AAAATTTGAAAATTCTTAAAAAATTCGTCCAAAATCTTGATGTCTCCAATCTCTTGTTTTGTACGTTTTTTCCACGTGTCTTGACATCCAATGTATCCCTGCAAAGTTTGGTGAAGATCTGAGTATGTAGTTTTTGACCTTATATGGAACCTCCTTTCTGAAAATTTGAAAATTCTTAAAAAATTCGTCCAAAATCTTGATGTTTCCAATCTCTTGTTTTGTACGTTTTTTCCACGTGTCTTGACATCCAATGTATCCCTGCAAAGTTTGGTGAAGATCTGAGTATGTAGTTTTTGACCTTATATGGAACCTGAAAATTTGAAAATTCTTAAAAAATTTGACCAAAATCTTGATGTCCCCAATCCTAGGTCTTGTATGTTTTTTCCACGTGTCTTGACATCCAATGTATCCCTGCAAAGTTTGGTGAAGATCTGAGTATGTAGTTTTTGACCTTATATGGAACCTCCTATCTGAAAATTTGAAAATTCTTAAAAAATTCGACCAAAATCTTGATGTCCCCAATACTATGTTTTGTATGTTTTTTCCACGTGTCTTGACATCCAATGTATCCATGCAAAGTTTGGTGAAGATCTGAGTATGTAATTTTTGACCTTATATGGAACCTCCCATCTGAAAATTTGAAAATTCTTAAAAAATTCGTCCAAAATCTTGATGACCCCAATCTCTTGTTTTGTACGTTTTTTCCACGTGTCTTGACATGCAAAGTATCCCTGCAACGTTTGGTGAAGATCTGAGTATGTAGTTTTTGACATTATATGGAACCTCCTTTCTGAAAATTTGAAAATTCTTAAAAAATTCGTCCAAAATCTTGATGTCCCCAATCCTATGTTTTGTATGTTTTTTCCACGTGTCTTGACATCCAATGTATCCATGCAAAGTTTGGTGAAGATCTGAGTATGTCGTTTTTGACCTTATCTAGAACCACCCATCTGAAAATTTGAAAATTTTGAAAAAATTCGTCCAAAATCTTGATGTCTCCAATCTCTTGTTTTGTACGTTTTTTCCACGTGTCTTGACATCCAATGTATCCCTGCAATGTTTGGTGAAGATCTGAGTATGTAGTTTTTGATCTTATATGGAACCTCCTTTCTAAAAATTTGAAAATTCTTAAAAAATTCGTCCAAAATCTTGATGTCCCCAATCTCTTGTTTCGTACGTTTTTTCCACGTGTCTTGACATGCAAAGTATCCCTGCAACGTTTGGTGAAGATCTGAGTATGTCGTTTTTGACCTTATCTGGAACCTCCCATCTGAAAATTTGAAAATTCTTAAAAAATTCGTCCAAAATCTTGATGTCTCCAATCTCTTGTTTTGTACGTTTTTTCCACGTGTCTTGACATCCAATGTATCCCTGCAAAGTCTGGTGAAGATCTGAGTATGAAGTTTTTGACCTTATCTGGAACCTCCTATCTGAAAATTTGAAAATTGTTAAAAAATTCGTCCAAAATCTTGATGTCTCCAATCTCTTGTTTTGTACGTTTTTCCCACGTGTCTTGACATCCAATTTATCCCGGCAAAGTTTGGTGAAGATCTGAGTATGTAGTTTTTGATCTTATCTGGAACCTCATTTCTGAAAATTTGAAAATTCCTCAAAAATTCGTCCAAAATCTTGATGTCTCCAATCTCTTGTTTTGTACGTTTTTTCCACGTGTCTTGACATCCAATGTATCCCTGCAAAGTTTGGTGAAGATCTGAGTATGTAGTTTTTGACCTTATCTGGAACCTCCTATCTGAAAATTTGAAAATTCTTAAAAAATTCGACCAAAATCTTGATGTCCCCAATCCTATGTTTTGTATGTTTTTTCCACGTGTCTTGACATCCAATGTATCCATGCAAAGTTTGGTGAAGATCTGAGTATGTCGGTTTTGACCTTATCTGGAACATCCTTTCTGAAAATTTGAAAATTCTTAAAAAATTCGTCGAAAATCTTGATGTCTCCAATCTCTTGTTTTGTACGTTTTTTCCACGTGTCTTGACATGCAGAGTATCCCTGCAAAGTTTGGTGATGATCTGAGTATGTCGTTTTTGACCTTATCTGGAACATCCCATCTGAAAATTTGAAAATTCTTAAAAAATTCGTCGAAAATCTTGATGTCTCCAATCTCTTGTTTTGTACGTTTTTTCCACGTGTCTTGACATGCAAAGTATCCCTGCAACGTTTGGTGAAGATCTGAGTATGTAGTTTTTGACCTTATCTGGAACCTCATTTCTGAAAATTTGAAAATTCCTCAAAAATTCGTCCAAACTCTTGATGTCTCCAATCTCTTGTTTTGTACGTTTTTTCCACGTGTCTTGACATCCAATGTATCCCTGCAAAGTTTGGTGAAGATCTGAGTATGTAGTTTTTGACCTTATCTGGAACCTCCTATCTGAAAATTTGAAAATTCTTAAAAAATTCGTCCAAAATCTTGATGTCTCCAATCTCTTGTTTTGTACGTTTTTTCCACGTGTCTTCACATCCAATGTATCCCTGCAAAGTTTGGTGAAGATCTGAGTATGTAGTTTTTGACCTTATATGGAACCTCCTTTCTGAAAATTTGAAAATTCTTAAAAAATTCGTCCAAAATCTTGATGTCACCAATCCTATGTTTTGTATGTTTTTTCCACGTGTCTTGACATCCAATGTATCCATACAAAGTTTGGTGAAGATCTGAGTATGTCGTTTTTGACCTTATCTGGAACCTCCCATCTGAAAATTTGAAAATTCTTAAAAAATTCGTCCAAAATCTTGATGTCTCCAATCTCTTGTTTTGTACGTTTTTTCCACGTGTCTTGACATCCAATGTATCCCTGCAAAGTTTGGTGAAGATCTGAGTATGTAGTTTTTGACCTTATCTGGAACCTCCCATCTGAAAATTTGAAAATTCCTAAAAAATCCGTCCAAAATCTTGATGACACCAATCTCTTGTTTTGTACGTTTTTTCCACGTGTCTTGACATTCAATGTATCCCTGCAAAGTTTGGTGAAGATCTGAGTATGTAGTTTTTGACCTTATATGGAACCTCCTTTCTGAAAATTTGAAAATTCTTAAAAAATTCGTCCAAAATCTTGATGTCTCCAATCTCTTGTTTTGTACGTTTTTTCCACGTGTCTTGACATCCAATGTATCCCTGCAAAGTTTGGTGAAGATCTGAGTATGTAGTTTTTGACCTTATATGGAACCTCCTATCTGAAAATTTGAAAATTCTTAAAAAATTTGACCAAAATCTTGATGTCCCCAATCCTATGTCTTGTATGTTTTTTCCACGTGTCTTGACATCCAATGTATCCCTGCAGAGTTTGGTGAAGATCTGAGTATGTCGTTTTTGACCTTATCTGGAACATCCTTTCTGAAAATTTGAAAATTCTTAAAAAATTCGTCCAAAATCTTGATGTCTCCAATCTCTTGTTTTGAACGTTTTTCCCACGTGTCTTGACATCCAATGTATCCCTGCAAAGTTTGGTGAAGATCTGAGTATGTAGTTTTTGACCTTATCTGGAACCTCATTTCTGAAAATTTGAAAATTCCTCAAAAATTCGTCCAAAATCTTGATGTCTCCAATCTCTTGTTTTGTACGTTTTTTCCACGTGTCTTGACATCTAATGTATCCCTGCAAGGTTTGGTGAAGATCTGAGTATGTAGTTTTTGACCTTATCTGGAACCTCCAATCTGAAAATTTGAAAATTCTTAAAAAATTCGTCCAAAATCTTGATGTCTCCAATCTCTTGTTTTGTACGTTTTTTCCACGTGTCTTGACATCCATTGTATTCCTGCAATGTTTGGTGAAGATCTGAGTATGTAGTTTTTGACCTTATATGGAACCTCCTTTCTGAAAATTTGAAAATTCTTAAAAAATTCGTCCAAAATCTTGATGTCCCCAATCCTATGTTTTGTATGTTTTTTCCACGTGTCTTGACATCCAATGTATCCATGCGAAGTTTGGTGAAGATCTGAGTAAGTCGTTTTTGACCTTATCTAGAACCACCCATCTGAAAATTTGAAAATTTTGAAAAAATTCGTCCAAAACCTTGATGTCTCCAATCTCTTGTTTTGTACGTTTTTTCCACGTGTCTTGACATCCAATGTATCCCTGCAATGTTTGGTGAAGATCTGAGTATGTAATTTTTGACCTTATATGGAACCTCCTTTCTAAAAATTTGAAAATTCTTAAAAAATTCGTCCAAAATCTTGATGTCCCCAATCTCTTGTTTCGTACGTTTTTTCCACGTGTCTTGACATGCAAAGTATCCCTGCAACGTTTGGTGAAGATCTGAGTATGTCGTTTTTGACCTTATCTGAAACCTCCCATCTGAAAATTTGAAAATTCTTAAAAAATTCGTCCAAAATCTTGATGTCTCCAATCTCTTGTTTTGTACGTTTTTTCCACGTGTCTTGACATCCAATGTATCCCTGCAAAGTTTGGTGAAGATCTGAGTATGTAGTTTTTGACCTTATATGGAACCTCCTTTCTGAAAATTTGAAAATTCTTAAAAAATTCGTCCAAAATCTTGATGTCCCCAATCTCTTGTTTTGTACGTTTTTTCCACGTGTCTTGACATGCAAAGTATCCCTGCAACGTTTGGTGAAGATCTGAGTATGTAGTTTTTGACCTTATCTGGAACATACTATCTGAAAATTTGAAAATTCTTAAAAAATTCGTCCAAAGTCTTGATGTCTCCAATCTCTTGTTTTGTACGTTTTTTCCACGTGTCTTGACATCCAATGTATCCCTGCAAAGTCTGGTGAAGATCTGAGTATGTAGTTTTTGACCTTATCTGGAACCTCCCATCTGAAAATTTGAAAATTCCTAAAAAATCCGTCCAAAATCTTGATGACCCCAATCTCTTGTTTTGTACGTTTTTTCCACGTGTCTTGACATCCAATGTATCCCTGCAAAGTTTGGTGAAGATCTGAGTATGTAGTTTTTGACCTTATACGGAACCTCCTTTCTGAAAATTTGAAAATTCTTAAAAAATTCGTCAGAAATCTTGATGTCTCCAATTTCTTGTTTTGTACGTCTCTTCCACGTGTCTTGACATCCAATGTATCCATGCAAAGTTTGGTGAAGATCTGAGTATGTCGTTTTTGACCTTATCTGGAACCTCCCATCTGAAAATTTGAAAATTCTTAAAAAATTCGTCGAAAATCTTGATGTATCCAATCTCTTGTTTTGTACGTTTTTTCCACGTGTCTTGACATGCAAAGTATCCCTGCAACGTTTGGTGAAGATCTGTGTATGTAGTTTTTGACCTTATCTGGACCCTCCTATCTGAAAATTTGAAAATTCTTCAAAAATTCGTCCAAAATCTTGATGTCTCCAATCTCTTGTTTTGTACGTTTTTTCCACGTGTCTTGACATCCAATGTATCCCTGCAATGTTTGGTGAAGATCTGAGTATGTAGTTTTTGACCTTATATGGAACCTCCTATCTGAAAATTTGAAAATTCTTAAAAAATTTGACCAAAATCTTGATATCCCCAATCCTATGTTTTGTATGTTTTTTCCACGTGTCTTGACATCCAATGTATCCCAGTAAAGTTTGGTGAAGATCTCAGTATGTAGTTTTAGACCTTATCTGGAACCTCCTATCTGAAAATTTGAAAACTTTTAAAAAATTCGTCCAAAATATTGATGTCTCCAATCTCTTGTTTTGTACGTTTTTTCCACGCGTCTTGACCTCCAATGTATCCCTGCAATGTTTGGTGAAGATCTGAGTATGTAGTTTTTGACCTTATATGGAACCTCCTATCTGAAAATTTGAAAATTCTTAAAAAATTCGTTTCCAATCTCTTGTTTTGTACGTTTTTTCCACGTGTCTTGACATCCAATGTATCCCTGCAAAGTTTGGTGAAGATCTGAGTATGTAGTTTTTGACCTTATATGGAACCTGAAAATTTGAAAATTCTTAAAAAATTTGACCAAAATCTTGATGTCCCCAATCCTAGGTCTTGTATGTTTTTTCCACGTGTCTTGACATCCAATGTATCCCTGCAAAGTTTGGTGAAGATCTGAGTATGTAGTTTTTGACCTTATATGGAACCTCCTATCTGAAAATTTGAAAATTCTTAAAAAATTCGACCAAAATCTTGATGTCCCCAATACTATGTTTTGTATGTTTTTTCCACGTGTCTTGACATCCAATGTATCCATGCAAAGTTTGGTGAAGATCTGAGTATGTCGGTTTTGACCTTATCTGGAACATCCTTTCTGAAAATTTGAAAATTCTTAAAAAATTCGTCGAAAATCTTGATGTCTCCAATCTCTTGTTTTGTACGTTTTTTCCACGTGTCTTGACATCCAATGTATCCCTGCAAAGTTTGGTGAAGATCTGAGTATGTAGTTTTTGATCTTATCTGGAACCTCCCATCTGAAAATTTGAAAATTCCTAAAAAATCCGTCCAAAATCTTGATGACCCCAATCTCTTGTTTTGTACGTTTTTTCCACGTGTCTTGACATCCAATGTATCCCTGCAAAGTTTGGTGAAGATCTGATTATGTAATTTTTGACCTTATACGGAACCTCCTTTCTGAAAATTTGAAAATTCTTAAAAAATTCGTCCAAAATCTTGATGTCTCCAATCTCTTGTTTTGTACGTTTTTTCCACGTGTCTTGACATGCAAAGTATCCCTGCAACGTTTGGTGAAGATCTGAGTATGTAGTTTTTGACCTTATCTGGAACCTCCTATCTGAAAATTTGAAAATTCTTAAAAAATTCGTCCAAAATCTTGATGTCTCCAATCTCTTGTTTTGTACGTTTTTTCCACGTGTCTTGACATCCAATGTATCCCTGCAATGTTTGGTGGAGATCTGAGTATGTAGTTTTTGACCTTATCTGGAACCTCCTATCTGAAAATTTGAAAATTCTTCAAAAATTCGTCCAAAATCTTGATGTCTCCAATCTCTTGTTTTGTACGTTTTTTCCACGTGTCTCGACCTCCAATGTAACCCTGCAAAGTTTGGTGAAGATCTGAGTATGTCGTTTTTGACCTTATCTGGAACATCCTTTCTGAAAATTTGAAACTTCTTAAAAAATTCGTCGAAAATCTTGATGTCTCTAATCTCTTGTTTTGTACGTTTTTTCCACGTGTCTTGACATCCAATGTATCCCTGCAAAGTTTGGTGAAGATCTGAGTATGTAGTTTTTGACCTTATATGGAACCTCCTTTCTGAAAATTTGAAAATTCTCAAAAAATTCGTCCAAAAACTTGATGTCTCCAATCTCTTGTTTTTTACGTTTTTTCCACGTGTCTTGACATCCAATGTATCCCTGCAAAGTTTGGTGAAGATCTGAGTATGTAGATTTTTACCTTATATGGAACCTCCTTTCTGAAAATTTGAAAATTCTTAAAAAATTCGTCCAAAATCTTGATGTCTCCAATCTCTTGTTTTGTACGTTTTTTCCACGTGTCTTGACATCCAATGTATCCCTGCAAAGTTTGGTGAAGATCTGAGTATGTAGTTTTTGACCTTATATGGAACCTCCTTTCTGAAAATTTGAAAATTCTTAAAAAATTCGTCCAAAATCTTGATGTTTCCAATCTCTTGTTTTGTTCGTTTTTTCCACGTGTCTTGACATCCAATGTATCCCTGCAAAGTTTGGTGAAGATCTGAGTATGTAGTTTTTGACCTTATATGGAACCTGAAAATTTGAAAATTCTTAAAAAATTTGACCAAAATCTTGATGTCCCCAATCCTAGGTCTTGTATGTTTTTTCCACGTGTCTTGACATCCAATGTATCCCTGCAAAGTTTGGTGAAGATCTGAGTATGTAGTTTTTGACCTTATATGGAACCTCCTATCTGAAAATTTGAAAATTCTTAAAAAATTCGACCAAAATCTTGATGTCCCCAATACTATGTTTTGTATGTTTTTTCCACGTGTCTTGACATCCAATGTATCCATGCAAAGTTTGGTGAAGATCTGAGTATGTAATTTTTGACCTTATATGGAACCTCCCATCTGAAAATTTGAAAATTCTTAAAAAATTCGTCCAAAATCTTGATGACCCCAATCTCTTGTTTTGTACGTTTTTTCCACGTGTCTTGACATGCAAAGTATCCCTGCAACGTTTGGTGAAGATCTGAGTATGTAGTTTTTGACATTATATGGAACCTCCTTTCTGAAAATTTGAAAATTCTTAAAAAATTCGTCCAAAATCTTGATGTCCCCAATCCTATGTTTTGTATGTTTTTTCCACGTGTCTTGACATCCAATGTATCCATGCAAAGTTTGGTGAAGATCTGAGTATGTCGTTTTTGACCTTATCTAGAACCACCCATCTGAAAATTTGAAAATTTTGAAAAAATTCGTCCAAAATCTTGATGTCTCCAATCTCTTGTTTTGTACGTTTTTTCCACGTGTCTTGACATCCAATGTATCCCTGCAATGTTTGGTGAAGATCTGAGTATGTAGTTTTTGATCTTATATGGAACCTCCTTTCTAAAAATTTGAAAATTCTTAAAAAATTCGTCCAAAATCTTGATGTCCCCAATCTCTTGTTTCGTACGTTTTTTCCACGTGTCTTGACATGCAAAGTATCCCTGCAACGTTTGGTGAAGATCTGAGTATGTCGTTTTTGACCTTATCTGGAACCTCCCATCTGAAAATTTGAAAATTCTTAAAAAATTCGTCCAAAATCTTGATGTCTCCAATCTCTTGTTTTGTACGTTTTTTCCACGTGTCTTGACATCCAATGTATCCCTGCAAAGTCTGGTGAAGATCTGAGTATGAAGTTTTTGACCTTATCTGGAACCTCCTATCTGAAAATTTGAAAATTGTTAAAAAATTCGTCCAAAATCTTGATGTCTCCAATCTCTTGTTTTGTACGTTTTTCCCACGTGTCTTGACATCCAATGTATCCCGGCAAAGTTTGGTGAAGATCTGAGTATGTAGTTTTTGACCTTATCTGGAACCTCATTTCTGAAAATTTGAAAATTCCTCAAAAATTCGTCCAAAATCTTGATGTCTCCAATCTCTTGTTTTGTACGTTTTTTCCACGTGTCTTGACATCCAATGTATCCCTGCAAAGTTTGGTGAAGATCTGAGTATGTAGTTTTTGACCTTATCTGGAACCTCCTATCTGAAAATTTGAAAATTCTTAAAAAATTCGACCAAAATCTTGATGTCCCCAATCCTATGTTTTGTATGTTTTTTCCACGTGTCTTGACATCCAATGTATCCATGCAAAGTTTGGTGAAGATCTGAGTATGTCGGTTTTGACCTTATCTGGAACATCCTTTCTGAAAATTTGAAAATTCTTAAAAAATTCGTCGAAAATCTTGATGTCTCCAATCTCTTGTTTTGTACGTTTTTTCCACGTGTCTTGACATGCAGAGTATCCCTGCAAAGTTTGGTGATGATCTGAGTATGTCGTTTTTGACCTTATCTGGAACATCCCATCTGAAAATTTGAAAATTCTTAAAAAATTCGTCGAAAATCTTGATGTCTCCAATCTCTTGTTTTGTACGTTTTTTCCACGTGTCTTGACATGCAAAGTATCCCTGCAACGTTTGGTGAAGATCTGAGTATGTAGTTTTTGACCTTATCTGGAACCTCATTTCTGAAAATTTGAAAATTCCTCAAAAATTCGTCCAAACTCTTGATGTCTCCAATCTCTTGTTTTGTACGTTTTTTCCACGTGTCTTGACATCCAATGTATCCCTGCAAAGTTTGGTGAAGATCTGAGTATGTAGTTTTTGACCTTATCTGGAACCTCCTATCTGAAAATTTGAAAATTCTTAAAAAATTCGTCCAAAATCTTGATGTCTCCAATCTCTTGTTTTGTACGTTTTTTCCACGTGTCTTCACATCCAATGTATCCCTGCAAAGTTTGGTGAAGATCTGAGTATGTAGTTTTTGACCTTATATGGAACCTCCTTTCTGAAAATTTGAAAATTCTTAAAAAATTCGTCCAAAATCTTGATGTCACCAATCCTATGTTTTGTATGTTTTTTCCACGTGTCTTGACATCCAATGTATCCATACAAAGTTTGGTGAAGATCTGAGTATGTCGTTTTTGACCTTATCTGGAACCTCCCATCTGAAAATTTGAAAATTCTTAAAAAATTCGTCCAAAATCTTGATGTCTCCAATCTCTTGTTTTGTACGTTTTTTCCACGTGTCTTGACATCCAATGTATCTCTGCAAAGTTTGGTGAAGATCTGAGTATGTAGTTTTTGACCTTATCTGGAACCTCCCATCTGAAAATTTGAAAATTCCTAAAAAATCCGTCCAAAATCTTGATGACACCAATCTCTTGTTTTGTACGTTTTTTCCACGTGTCTTGACATTCAATGTATCCCTGCAAAGTTTGGTGAAGATCTGAGTATGTAGTTTTTGACCTTATATGGAACCTCCTTTCTGAAAATTTGAAAATTCTTAAAAAATTCGTCCAAAATCTTGATGTCTCCAATCTCTTGTTTTGTACGTTTTTTCCACGTGTCTTGACATCCAATGTATCCCTGCAAAGTTTGGTGAAGATCTGAGTATGTAGTTTTTGACCTTATATGGAACCTCCTATCTGAAAATTTGAAAATTCTTAAAAAATTTGACCAAAATCTTGATGTCCCCAATCCTATGTCTTGTATGTTTTTTCCACGTGTCTTGACATCCAATGTATCCCTGCAGAGTTTGGTGAAGATCTGAGTATGTCGTTTTTGACCTTATCTGGAACATCCTTTCTGAAAATTTGAAAATTCTTAAAAAATTCGTCCAAAATCTTGATGTCCCCAATCTCTTGTTTTGAACGTTTTTTCCACGTGTCTTGACATCCAATGTATCCCTGCAAAGTTTGGTGAAGATCTGAGTATGTAGTTTTTGACCTTATCTGGAACCTCCTATCTGAAAATTTGAAAATTGTTAAAAAATTCGTCCAAAATCTTGATGTCTCCAATCTCTTGTTTTGAACGTTTTTCCCACGTGTCTTGACATCCAATGTATCCCTGCAAAGTTTGGTGAAGATCTGAGTATGTAGTTTTTGACCTTATCTGGAACCTCATTTCTGAAAATTTGAAAATTCCTCAAAAATTCGTCCAAAATCTTGATGTCTCCAATCTCTTGTTTTGTACGTTTTTTCCACGTGTCTTGACATCTAATGTATCCCTGCAAAGTTTGGTGAAGATCTGAGTATGTAGTTTTTGACCTTATCTGGAACCTCCAATCTGAAAATTTGAAAATTCTTAAAAAATTCGTCCAAAATCTTGATGTCTCCAATCTCTTGTTTTGTACGTTTTTTCCACGTGTCTTGACATCCATTGTATTCCTGCAATGTTTGGTGAAGATCTGAGTATGTAGTTTTTGACCTTATATGGAACCTCCTTTCTGAAAATTTGAAAATTCTTAAAAAATTCGTCCAAAATCTTGATGTCCCCAATCCTATGTTTTGTATGTTTTTTCCACGTGTCTTGACATCCAATGTATCCATGCGAAGTTTGGTGAAGATCTGAGTAAGTCGTTTTTGACCTTATCTAGAACCACCCATCTGAAAATTTGAAAATTTTGAAAAAATTCGTCCAAAATCTTGATGTCTCCAATCTCTTGTTTTGTACGTTTTTTCCACGTGTCTTGACATCCAATGTATCCCTGCAATGTTTGGTGAAGATCTGAGTATGTAATTTTTGACCTTATATGGAACCTCCTTTCTAAAAATTTGAAAATTCTTAAAAAATTCGTCCAAAATCTTGATGTCCCCAATCTCTTGTTTCGTACGTTTTTTCCACGTGTCTTGACATGCAAAGTATCCCTGCAACGTTTGGTGAAGATCTGAGTATGTCGTTTTTGACCTTATCTGGAACCTCCCATCTGAAAATTTGAAAATTCTTAAAAAATTCGTCCAAAATCTTGATGTCTCCAATCTCTTGTTTTGTACGTTTTTTCCACGTGTCTTGACATCCAATGTATCCCTGCAAAGTTTGGTGAAGATCTGAGTATGTAGTTTTTGACCTTATATGGAACCTCCTTTCTGAAAATTTGAAAATTCTTAAAAAATTCGTCCAAAATCTTGATGTCCCCAATCTCTTGTTTTGTACGTTTTTTCCACGTGTCTTGACATGCAAAGTATCCCTGCAACGTTTGGTGAAGATCTGAGTATGTAGTTTTTGACCTTATCTGGAACATACTATCTGAAAATTTGAAAATTCTTAAAAAATTCGTCCAAAGTCTTGATGTCTCCAATCTCTTGTTTTGTACGTTTTTTCCACGTGTCTTGACATCCAATGTATCCCTGCAAAGTCTGGTGAAGATCTGAGTATGTAGTTTTTGACCTTATCTGGAACCTCCTATCTGAAAATTTGAAAATTGTTAAAAAATTCGTCCAAAATCTTGATGTCTCCAATCTCTTGTTTTGTACGTTTTTCCCACGTGTCTTGACATCCAATGTATCCCTGCAAAGTTTGGTGAAGATCTGAGTATGTAGTTTTTGACCTTATATGGAACCTCCTATCTGAAAATTTGAAAATTCTTAAAAAATTTGACCAAAATCTTGATGTCCCCAATCCTATGTCTTGTATGTTTTTTCCACGTGTCTTGACATCCAATGTATCCCTGCAGAGTTTGGTGAAGATCTGAGTATGTCGTTTTTGACCTTATCTGGAACATCCTTTCTGAAAATTTAAAAATTCTTAAAAAATTCGTCCAAAATCTTGATGTCCCCAATCTCTTGTTTTGAACGTTTTTTCCACGTGTCTTGACATCCAATGTATCCCTGCAAAGTTTGGTGAAGATCTGAGTATGTAGTTTTTGACCTTATCTGGAACCTCCTATCTGAAAATTTGAAAATTGTTAAAAAATTCGTCCAAAATCTTGATGTCTCCAATCTCTTGTTTTGAACGTTTTTCCCACGTGTCTTGACATCCAATGTATCCCTGCAAAGTTTGGTGAAGATCTGAGTATGTAGTTTTTGACCTTATCTGGAACCTCATTTCTGAAAATTTGAAAATTCCTCAAAAATTCGTCCAAAATCTTGATGACTCCAATCTCTTGTTTTGTACGTTTTTTTCACGTGTCTTGACATATAATGTATCCCTGCAAAGTTTGGTGAAGATCTGAGTATGTAGTTTTTGACCTTATCTGGAACCTCCAATCTGAAAATTTGAAAATTCTTAAAAAATTCGTCCAAAATCTTGATGTCTCCAATCTCTTGTTTTGTACGTTTTTTCCACGTGTCTTGACATGCAAAGTATCCCTGCAACGTTTGGTGAAAATCTGAGTATGTAGTTTTTGACCTTATATGGAACCTCCTTTCTGAAAATTTGAAAATTCTAAAAAAATTCGTCCAAAATCTTGATGTCCCCAATCCTATGTTTTGTATGTTTTTTCCACGTGTCTTGACATCCAATGTATCCATGCAAAGTTTGGTGAAGATCTGAGTAAGTCGTTTTTGACCTTATCTAGAACCACCCATCTGAAAATTTGAAAATTTTGAAAAAATTCGTCCAAAATCTTGATGTCTCCAATCTCTTGTTTTGTACGTTTTTTCCACGTGTCTTGACATCCAATGTATCCCTGCAATGTTTGGTGAAGATCTGAGTATGTAGTTTTTGACCTTATATGGAACCTCCTTTCTAAAAATTTGAAAATTCTTAAAAAATTCGTCCAAAATCTTGATGTCCCCAATCTCTTGTTTCGTACGTTTTTTCCACGTGTCTTGACATGCAAAGTATCCCTGCAACGTTTGGTGAAGATCTGAGTATGTCGTTTTTGACCTTATCTGGAACCTCCCATCTGAAAATTTGAAAATTCTTAAAAAATTCGTCCAAAATCTTGATGTCTCCAATCTCTTGTTTTGTACGTTTTTTCCACGTGTCTTGACATCCAATGTATCCCTGCAAAGTTTGGTGAAGATCTGAGTATGTAGTTTTTGACCTTATATGGAACCTCCTTTCTGAAAATTTGAAAATTCGTAAAAAATTCGTCCAAAATCTTGATGTCCCCAATCTCTTGTTTTGTACGTTTTTTCCACGTGTCTTGACATGCAAAGTATCCCTGCAACGTTTGGTGAAGATCTGAGTATGTAGTTTTTGACCTTATCTGGAACATACTATCTGAAAATTTGAAAATTCTTAAAAAATTCGTCCAAAATCTTGATGTCTCCAATCTCTTGTTTTGTACGTTTTTTCCACGTGTCTTGACATCCAATGTATCCCTGCAAAGTTTGGTGAAGATCTGAGTATGTAGTTTTTGACCTGATATGGAACCTGAAAATTTGAAAATTCTTAAAAAATTTGACAAAATCTTCATGTCCCCAATCCTAGGTCTTGTATGTTTTTTCCACGTGTCTTGACATCCAATGCATCCCTGCAAAGTTTGGTGAAGATCTGAGTATGTCGTTTTTGACCTTATCTGGAACCTCCCATCTGAAAATTTGAAAATTCTTAAAAAATTCGTCGAAAATCTTGATGTCTCCAATCTCTTGTTTTGTACGTTTTTTCCACGTGTCTTGACATCCAATGTATCCCTGCAAAGTTTGGTGAAGATCTGAGTATGTAGTTTTTGACCTTATATGGAACCTCCTATCTGAAAATTTGAAAATTCTTAAAAAATTCGACCAAAATCTTGATGTCCCCAAACCTATGTTTTGTATGTTTTTTCCACGTGTCTTGACATCCAATGTATCCATGCAAAGTTTGGAGAAGATCTGAGCATGTCGTTTTTGACCTTATCTGGAACCTCCCATCTGAAAATTTGAAAATTCCTCAAAAATTCGTCCAAAATCTTGATGACTCCAATCTCTTGTTTTGTACGTTTTTTTCACGTGTCTTGACATATAATGTATCCCTGCAAAGTTTGGTGAAGATCTGAGTATGTAGTTTTTGACCTTATCTGGAACCTCCAATCTGAAAATTTGAAAATTCTTAAAAAATTCGTCCAAAATCTTGATGTCTCCAATCTCTTGTTTTGTACGTTTTTTCCACGTGTCTTGACATGCAAAGTATCCCTGCAACGTTTGGTGAAAATCTGAGTATGTAGTTTTTGACCTTATATGGAACCTCCTTTCTGAAAATTTGAAAATTCTAAAAAAATTCGTCCAAAATCTTGATGTCCCCAATCCTATGTTTTGTATGTTTTTTCCACGTGTCTTGACATCCAATGTATCCATGCAAAGTTTGGTGAAGATCTGAGTAAGTCGTTTTTGACCTTATCTAGAACCACCCATCTGAAAATTTGAAAATTTTGAAAAAATTCGTCCAAAATCTTGATGTCTCCAATCTCTTGTTTTGTACGTTTTTTCCACGTGTCTTGACATCCAATGTATCCCTGCAATGTTTGGTGAAGATCTGAGTATGTAGTTTTTGACCTTATATGGAACCTCCTTTCTAAAAATTTGAAAATTCTTAAAAAATTCGTCCAAAATCTTGATGTCCCCAATCTCTTGTTTCGTACGTTTTTTCCACGTGTCTTGACATGCAAAGTATCCCTGCAACGTTTGGTGAAGATCTGAGTATGTCGTTTTTGACCTTATCTGGAACCTCCCATCTGAAAATTTGAAAATTCTTAAAAAATTCGTCCAAAATCTTGATGTCTCCAATCTCTTGTTTTGTACGTTTTTTCCACGTGTCTTGACATCCAATGTATCCCTGCAAAGTTTGGTGAAGATCTGAGTATGTAGTTTTTGACCTTATATGGAACCTCCTTTCTGAAAATTTGAAAATTCGTAAAAAATTCGTCCAAAATCTTGATGTCCCCAATCTCTTGTTTTGTACGTTTTTTCCACGTGTCTTGACATGCAAAGTATCCCTGCAACGTTTGGTGAAGATCTGAGTATGTAGTTTTTGACCTTATCTGGAACATACTATCTGAAAATTTGAAAATTCTTAAAAAATTCGTCCAAAATCTTGATGTCTCCAATCTCTTGTTTTGTACGTTTTTTCCACGTGTCTTGACATCCAATGTATCCCTGCAAAGTTTGGTGAAGATCTGAGTATGTAGTTTTTGACCTGATATGGAACCTGAAAATTTGAAAATTCTTAAAAAATTTGACAAAATCTTCATGTCCCCAATCCTAGGTCTTGTATGTTTTTTCCACGTGTCTTGACATCCAATGCATCCCTGCAAAGTTTGGTGAAGATCTGAGTATGTCGTTTTTGACCTTATCTGGAACCTCCCATCTGAAAATTTGAAAATTCTTAAAAAATTCGTCGAAAATCTTGATGTCTCCAATCTCTTGTTTTGTACGTTTTTTCCACGTGTCTTGACATCCAATGTATCCCTGCAAAGTTTGGTGAAGATCTGAGTATGTAGTTTTTGACCTTATATGGAACCTCCTATCTGAAAATTTGAAAATTCTTAAAAAATTCGACCAAAATCTTGATGTCCCCAAACCTATGTTTTGTATGTTTTTTCCACGTGTCTTGACATCCAATGTATCCATGCAAAGTTTGGAGAAGATCTGAGCATGTCGTTTTTGACCTTATCTGGAACCTCCCATCTGAAAATTTAAAAATTCTTAAAAAATCCGTCGAAAATCTTGATGTCTCCAATCTCTTGTTTTGTACATTTTTTCCACGTGTCTTGACATCCAATGTATCCCTGCAATGTTTGGTGAAGATCTGAGTATGTAGTTTTTGACCTTATATGGAACCTCCTATCTGAAAATTTGAGAATTCTTAAAAAATTTGACCAAATCTTGATGTCCCCAATCCTATGTCTTGTATGTTTTTTCCACGTGTCTTGACATCCATGTATCCCTGCTAAGTTTGGTGAAGATCTGAGTATGTAGTTTTTGACCTTATATGGAACCTCCTATCTGAAAATTTGAAAATTCTTAAAAAATCCGTCGAAAATCTTGATGTCTCCAATCTCTTGTTTTGTACATTTTTTCCACGTGTCTTGACATCCAATGTATCCCTGCAATGTTTGGTGAAGATCTGAGTATGTAGTTTTTGACCTTATATGGAACCTCCTATCTGAAAATTTGAAAATTCTTAAAAAATTCGTTCAAAATCTTGATGTCTCCAATCTCTTGTTTTGTACGTTTTTTCCACGTGTCTTGACATCCAATGTATCCCTGCAAAGTTTGGTGAAGATCTGAGTATGTAGTTTTTGATCTTATCTGGAACCTCCCATCTGAAAATTTGAAAATTCCTAAAAAATCCGTCCAAAATCTTGATGACCCCAATCTCTTGTTTTGTACGTTTTTTCCACGTGTCTTGACATCCAATGTATCCCTGCAAAGTTTGGTGAAGATCTGATTATGTGGTTTTTGACCTTATACGGAACCTCCTTTCTGAAAATTTGAAAATTCTTAAAAAATTCGTCCAAAATCTTGATGTCTCCAATTTCTTGTTTTGTACGTTTTTCCCACGTGTCTTGACATCCAATGTATCCATGCAAAGTTTGGTGAAGATCTGAGTATGTCGTTTTTGACCTTATCTGGAACCTCCCATCTGAAAATTTGAAAATTCTTAAAAAATTCGTCGAAAATCTTGATGTCTCCAATCTCTTGTTTTGTACGTATTTTCCACGTGTCTTGACATGCAAAGTATCCCTGCAACGTTTGGTGAAGATCTGAGTATGTAGTTTTTGACCTTATCTGGAACCTCCTATCTGAAAATTTGAAAATTCTTAAAAAATTCGTCCAAAATCTTGATGTCTCCAATCTCTTGTTTTGTACGTTTTTTCCACGTGTCTTGACATCCAATGTATCACTGCAAAGTTTGGTGAAGATCTGAGTATGTAGTTTTTGACCTTATCTGGAACCTCCCATCTGAAAATTTGAAAATTCCTAAAAAATCCGTCCAAAATCTTGATGACCCCAATCTCTTGTTTTGTACGTTTTTTCCACGTGTCTTGACATCCAATGTATCCCTGCAAAGTTTGGTGAAGATCTGAGTATGTAGTTTTTGACCTTATACGGAACCTCCTTTCTGAAAATTTGAAAATTCTTAAAAAATTCGTCAGAAATCTTGATGTCTCCAATTTCTTGTTTTGTACGTCTTTTCCACGTGTCTTGACATCCAATGTATCCATGCAAAGTTTGGTGAAGATCTGAGTATGTCGTTTTTGACCTTATCTGGAACCTCCCATCTGAAAATTTGAAAATTCTTAAAAAATTCGTCGAAAATCTTGATGTATCCAATCTCGTGTTTTGTACGTTTTTTCCACGTGTCTTGACATGCAAAGTATCCCTGCAACGTTTGGTGAAGATCTGAGTATGTAGTTTTTGACCTTATCTGGACCCTCCTATCTGAAAATTTGAAAATTCTTCAAAAATTCGTCCAAAATCTTGATGTCTCCAATCTCTTGTTTTGTACGTTTTTTCCACGTGTCTTGACATCCAATGTATCCCTGCAATGTTTGGTGAAGATCTGAGTATGTAGTTTTTGACCTTATATGGAACCTCCTATCTGAAAATTTGAAAATTCTTAAAAAATTTGACCAAAATCTTGATATCCCCAATCCTATGTTTTGTATGTTTTTTCCACGTGTCTTGACATCCAATGTATCCCAGTAAAGTTTGGTGAAGATCTCAGTATGTAGTTTTAGACCTTATCTGGAACCTCCTATCTGAAAATTTGAAAACTTTTAAAAAATTCGTCCAAAATATTGATGTCTCCAATCTCTTGTTTTGTACGTTTTTTCCACGTGTCTTGACCTCCAATGTATCCCTGCAATGTTTGGTGAAGATCTGAGTATGTAGTTTTTGACCTTATATGGAACCTCCTATCTGAAAATTTGAAAATTCTTAAAAAATTCGTCCAAAATCTTGATGTCTCCAATCTCTTGTTTTGTACGTTTTTTCCACGTGTCTTGACATCCAATGTATCCCTGCAAAGTTTGGTGAAGATCTGAGTATGTAGTTTTTGACCTTATCTGGAACCTCCTATCTGAAAATTTGAAAATTCTTAAAAAATTCGACCAAAATCTTGATGTCCCCAATCCTATGTTTTGTATGTTTTTTTCCACGTGTCTTGACATCCAATGTATCCATGCAAAGTTTGGTGAAGATCTGAGTATGTCGGTTTTGACCTTATCTGGAACATCCTTTCTGAAAATTTGAAAATTCTTAAAAAATTCGTCGAAAATCTTGATGTCTCCAATCTCTTGTTTTGTACGTTTTTTCCACGTGTCTTGACATGCAGAGTATCCCTGCAAAGTTTGGTGAAGATCTGAGTATGTCGTTTTTGACCTTATCTGGAACCTCCCATCTGAAAATTTGAAAATTCTTAAAAAATTCGTCGAAAATCTTGATGTCTCCAATCTCTTGTTTTGTACGTTTTTTCCACGTGTCTTGACATGCAAAGTATCCCTGCAACGTTTGGTGAAGATCTGAGTATGTAGTTTTTGACCTTATCTGGAACCTCCTATCTGAAAATTTGAAAATTCTTAAAAAATTCGTCCAAAATCTTGATGTCCCCAATCTCTTGTTTTGAACGTTTTTTCCACGTGTCTTGACATCCAATGTATCCCTGCAAAGTTTGGTGAAGATCTGAGTATGTAGTTTTTGACCTTATCTGGAACCTCCTATCTGAAAATTTGAAAATTGTTAAAAAATTCGTCCAAAATCTTGATGTCTCCAATCTCTTGTTTTGAACGTTTTTCCCACGTGTCTTGACATCCAATGTATCCCTGCAAAGTTTGGTGAAGATCTGAGTATGTAGTTTTTGACCTTATCTGGAACCTCATTTCTGAAAATTTGAAAATTCCTCAAAAATTCGTCCAAAATCTTGATGTCTCCAATCTCTTGTTTTGTACGTTTTTTCCACGTGTCTTGACATCTAATGTATCCCTGCAAAGTTTGGTGAAGATCTGAGTATGTAGTTTTTGACCTTATCTGGAACCTCCAATCTGAAAATTTGAAAATTCTTAAAAAATTCGTCCAAAATCTTGATGTCTCCAATCTCTTGTTTTGTACGTTTTTTCCACGTGTCTTGACATGCAAAGTATCCCTGCAACGTTTGGTGAAAATCTGAGTATGTAGTTTTTGACCTTATATGGAACCTCCTTTCTGAAAATTTGAAAATTCTAAAAAAATTCGTCCAAAATCTTGATGTCCCCAATCCTATGTTTTGTATGTTTTTTCCACGTGTCTTGACATCCAATGTATCCATGCAAAGTTTGGTGAAGATCTGAGTAAGTCGTTTTTGACCTTATCTAGAACCACCCATCTGAAAATTTGAAAATTTTGAAAAAATTCGTCCAAAATCTTGATGTCTCCAATCTCTTGTTTTGTACGTTTTTTCCACGTGTCTTGACATCCAATGTATCCCTGCAATGTTTGGTGAAGATCTGAGTATGTAGTTTTTGACCTTATATGGAACCTCCTTTCTAAAAATTTGAAAATTCTTAAAAAATTCGTCCAAAATCTTGATGTCCCCAATCTCTTGTTTCGTACGTTTTTTCCACGTGTCTTGACATGCAAAGTATCCCTGCAACGTTTGGTGAAGATCTGAGTATGTCGTTTTTGACCTTATCTGGAACCTCCCATCTGAAAATTTGAAAATTCTTAAAAAATTCGTCCAAAATCTTGATGTCTCCAATCTCTTGTTTTGTACGTTTTTTCCACGTGTCTTGACATCCAATGTATCCCTGCAAAGTTTGGTGAAGATCTGAGTCTGTAGTTTTTGACCTTATATGGAACCTCCTTTCTGAAAATTTGAAAATTCTTAAAAAATTCGTCCAAAATCTTGATGTCCCCAATCTCTTGTTTTGTACGTTTTTTCCACGTGTCTTGACATGCAAAGTATCCCTGCAACGTTTGGTGAAGATCTGAGTATGTAGTTTTTGACCTGATATGGAACCTGAAAATTTGAAAATTCTTAAAAAATTTGACCAAAATCTTGATGTCCCCAATCCTAGGTCTTGTTTGTTTTTTCCACGTGTCTTGACATCCAATGCATCCCTGCAAAGTTTGGTGAAGATCTGAGTATGTCGTTTTTGACCTTATCTGGAACCTCCCATCTGAAAATTTGAAAATTCTTAAAAAATTCGTCGAAAATCTTGATGTCTCCAATCTCTTGTTTTGTACGTTTTTTCCACGTGTCTTGACATCCAATGTATCCCTGCAAAGTTTGGTGAAGATCTGAGTATGTAGTTTTTGACCTTATATGGAACCTCCTATCTGAAAATTTGAAAATTCTTAAAAAATTCGACCAAAATCTTGATGTCCCCAAACCTATGTTTTGTATGCTTTTTCCACGTGTCTTGACATCCAATGTATCCATGCAAAGTTTGGAGAAGATCTGAGCATGTCGTTTTTGACCTTATCTGGAACCGCCCATCTGAAAATTTAAAAATTCTTAAAAAATCCGTCGAAAATCTTGATGTCTCCAACCTCTTGTTTTGTACATTTTTTCCACGTGTCTTGACATCCAATGTATCCCTGCAATGTTTGGTGAAGATCTGAGTATGTAGTTTTTGACCTTATATGGAACCTCCTATCTGAAAATTTGAGAATTCTTAAAAAATTTGACCAAATCTTGATGTCCCCAATCCTATGTCTTGTATGTTTTTTCTACGTGTCTTGACATCCATGTATCCCTGCTAAGTTTGGTGAAGATCTGAGTATGTAGTTTTTGACCTTAT
The DNA here is from genome assembly GCF_977018435.1 of Lepisma saccharinum. Taxonomy (NCBI): domain Eukaryota; kingdom Metazoa; phylum Arthropoda; class Insecta; order Zygentoma; family Lepismatidae; genus Lepisma; species Lepisma saccharinum. Next base: position 14,925 of record NW_028143284.1, on the reverse strand, counting down.
ATGGAACCTCCTATCTGAAAATTTGAAAATTCTTAAAAAATCCGTCGAAAATCTTGATGTCTCCAATCTCTTGTTTTGTACATTTTTTCCACGTGTCTTGACATCCAATGTATCCCTGCAATGTTTGGTGAAGATCTGAGTATGTAGTTTTTGACCTTATATGGAACCTCCTCTCTGAAAATTTGAAAATTCTTAAAAAATTCGTTCAAAATCTTGATGTCTCCAATCTCTTGTTTTGTACGTTTTTTCCACGTGTCTTGACATCCAATGTATCCCTGCAAAGTTTGGTGAAGATCTGAGTATGTAGTTTTTGATCTTATCTGGAACCTCCCATCTGAAAATTTGAAAATTCCTAAAAAATCCGTCCAAAATCTTGATGACCCCAATCTCTTGTTTTGTACGTTTTTTCCACGTGTCTTGACATCCAATGTATCCCTGCAAAGTTTGGTGAAGATCTGATTATGTGGTTTTTGACCTTATACGGAACCTCCTTTCTGAAAATTTGAAAATTCTTAAAAAATTCGTCCAAAATCTTGATGTCTCCAATTTCTTGTTTTGTACGTTTTTCCCACGTGTCTTGACATCCAATGTATCCATGCAAAGTTTGGTGAAGATCTGAGTATGTCGTTTTTGACCTTATCTGGAACCTCCCATCTGAAAATTTGAAAATTCTTAAAAAATTCGTCGAAAATCTTGATGTCTCCAATCTCTTGTTTTGTACGTATTTTCCACGTGTCTTGACATGCAAAGTATCCCTGCAACGTTTGGTGAAGATCTGAGTATGTAGTTTTTGACCTTATCTGGAACCTCCTATCTGAAAATTTGAAAATTCTTAAAAAATTCGTCCAAAATCTTGATGTCTCCAATCTCTTGTTTTGTACGTTTTTTCCACGTGTCTTGACATCCAATGTATCACTGCAAAGTTTGGTGAAGATCTGAGTATGTAGTTTTTGACCTTATCTGGAACCTCCCATCTGAAAATTTGAAAATTCCTAAAAAATCCGTCCAAAATCTTGATGACCCCAATCTCTTGTTTTGTACGTTTTTTCCACGTGTCTTGACATCCAATGTATCCCTGCAAAGTTTGGTGAAGATCTGAGTATGTAGTTTTTGACCTTATACGGAACCTCCTTTCTGAAAATTTGAAAATTCTTAAAAAATTCGTCAGAAATCTTGATGTCTCCAATTTCTTGTTTTGTACGTCTTTTCCACGTGTCTTGACATCCAATGTATCCATGCAAAGTTTGGTGAAGATCTGAGTATGTCGTTTTTGACCTTATCTGGAACCTCCCATCTGAAAATTTGAAAATTCTTAAAAAATTCGTCGAAAATCTTGATGTATCCAATCTCGTGTTTTGTACGTTTTTTCCACGTGTCTTGACATGCAAAGTATCCCTGCAACGTTTGGTGAAGATCTGAGTATGTAGTTTTTGACCTTATCTGGACCCTCCTATCTGAAAATTTGAAAATTCTTCAAAAATTCGTCCAAAATCTTGATGTCTCCAATCTCTTGTTTTGTACGTTTTTTCCACGTGTCTTGACATCCAATGTATCCCTGCAATGTTTGGTGAAGATCTGAGTATGTAGTTTTTGACCTTATATGGAACCTCCTATCTGAAAATTTGAAAATTCTTAAAAAATTTGACCAAAATCTTGATATCCCCAATCCTATGTTTTGTATGTTTTTTCCACGTGTCTTGACATCCAATGTATCCCAGTAAAGTTTGGTGAAGATCTCAGTATGTAGTTTTAGACCTTATCTGGAACCTCCTATCTGAAAATTTGAAAACTTTTAAAAAATTCGTCCAAAATATTGATGTCTCCAATCTCTTGTTTTGTACGTTTTTTCCACGTGTCTTGACCTCCAATGTATCCCTGCAATGTTTGGTGAAGATCTGAGTATGTAGTTTTTGACCTTATATGGAACCTCCTATCTGAAAATTTGAAAATTCTTAAAAAATTCGTCCAAAATCTTGATGTCTCCAATCTCTTGTTTTGTACGTTTTTTCCACGTGTCTTGACATCCAATGTATCCCTGCAAAGTTTGGTGAAGATCTGAGTATGTAGTTTTTGACCTTATCTGGAACCTCCTATCTGAAAATTTGAAAATTCTTAAAAAATTCGACCAAAATCTTGATGTCCCCAATCCTATGTTTTGTATGTTTTTTTCCACGTGTCTTGACATCCAATGTATCCATGCAAAGTTTGGTGAAGATCTGAGTATGTCGGTTTTGACCTTATCTGGAACATCCTTTCTGAAAATTTGAAAATTCTTAAAAAATTCGTCGAAAATCTTGATGTCTCCAATCTCTTGTTTTGTACGTTTTTTCCACGTGTCTTGACATGCAGAGTATCCCTGCAAAGTTTGGTGAAGATCTGAGTATGTAGTTTTTGACCTTATCTGGAACCTCCTATCTGAAAATTTGAAAATTCTTAAAAAATTCGTCCAAAATCTTGATGTCCCCAATCTCTTGTTTTGTATGTTTTTTCCACGTGTCTTGACATCCAATGTATCCCTGCAAAGTTTGGTGAAGATCTGAGTATGTCGTTTTTGACCTTATCTGGAACATCCTTTCTGAAAATTTGAAAATTCTTAAAAAATTCGTCCAAAATCTTGATGTCCCCAATCTCTTGTTTTGAACGTTTTTTCCACGTGTCTTGACATCCAATGTATCCCTGCAAAGTTTGGTGAAGATCTGAGTATGTAGTTTTTGACCTTATCTGGAACCTCCTATCTGAAAATTTGAAAATTGTTAAAAAATTCGTCCAAAATCTTGATGTCTCCAATCTCTTGTTTTGAACGTTTTTCCCACGTGTCTTGACATCCAATGTATCCCTGCAAAGTTTGGTGAAGATCTGAGTATGTAGTTTTTGACCTTATCTGGAACCTCATTTCTGAAAATTTGAAAATTCCTCAAAAATTCGTCCAAAATCTTGATGTCTCCAATCTCTTGTTTTGTACGTTTTTTCCACGTGTCTTGACATCTAATGTATCCCTGCAAAGTTTGGTGAAGATCTGAGTATGTAGTTTTTGACCTTATCTGGAACCTCCAATCTGAAAATTTGAAAATTCTTAAAAAATTCGTCCAAAATCTTGATGTCTCCAATCTCTTGTTTTGTACGTTTTTTCCACGTGTCTTGACATGCAAAGTATCCCTGCAACGTTTGGTGAAAATCTGAGTATGTAGTTTTTGACCTTATATGGAACCTCCTTTCTGAAAATTTGAAAATTCTAAAAAAATTCGTCCAAAATCTTGATGTCCCCAATCCTATGTTTTGTATGTTTTTTCCACGTGTCTTGACATCCAATGTATCCATGCAAAGTTTGGTGAAGATCTGAGTAAGTCGTTTTTGACCTTATCTAGAACCACCCATCTGAAAATTTGAAAATTTTGAAAAAATTCGTCCAAAATCTTGATGTCTCCAATCTCTTGTTTTGTACGTTTTTTCCACGTGTCTTGACATCCAATGTATCCCTGCAATGTTTGGTGAAGATCTGAGTATGTAGTTTTTGACCTTATATGGAACCTCCTTTCTAAAAATTTGAAAATTCTTAAAAAATTCGTCCAAAATCTTGATGTCCCCAATCTCTTGTTTCGTACGTTTTTTCCACGTGTCTTGACATGCAAAGTATCCCTGCAACGTTTGGTGAAGATCTGAGTATGTCGTTTTTGACCTTATCTGGAACCTCCCATCTGAAAATTTGAAAATTCTTAAAAAATTCGTCCAAAATCTTGATGTCTCCAATCTCTTGTTTTGTACGTTTTTTCCACGTGTCTTGACATCCAATGTATCCCTGCAAAGTTTGGTGAAGATCTGAGTCTGTAGTTTTTGACCTTATATGGAACCTCCTTTCTGAAAATTTGAAAATTCTTAAAAAATTCGTCCAAAATCTTGATGTCCCCAATCTCTTGTTTTGTACGTTTTTTCCACGTGTCTTGACATGCAAAGTATCCCTGCAACGTTTGGTGAAGATCTGAGTATGTAGTTTTTGACCTGATATGGAACCTGAAAATTTGAAAATTCTTAAAAAATTTGACCAAAATCTTGATGTCCCCAATCCTAGGTCTTGTATGTTTTTTCCACGTGTCTTGACATCCAATGCATCCCTGCAAAGTTTGGTGAAGATCTGAGTATGTCGTTTTTGACCTTATCTGGAACCTCCCATCTGAAAATTTGAAAATTCTTAAAAAATTCGTCGAAAATCTTGATGTCTCCAATCTCTTGTTTTGTACGTTTTTTCCACGTGTCTTGACATCCAATGTATCCCTGCAAAGTTTGGTGAAGATCTGAGTATGTAGTTTTTGACCTTATATGGAACCTCCTATCTGAAAATTTGAAAATTCTTAAAAAATTCGACCAAAATCTTGATGTCCCCAAACCTATGTTTTGTATGCTTTTTCCACGTGTCTTGACATCCAATGTATCCATGCAAAGTTTGGAGAAGATCTGAGCATGTCGTTTTTGACCTTATCTGGAACCGCCCATCTGAAAATTTAAAAATTCTTAAAAAATCCGTCGAAAATCTTGATGTCTCCAACCTCTTGTTTTGTACATTTTTTCCACGTGTCTTGACATCCAATGTATCCCTGCAATGTTTGGTGAAGATCTGAGTATGTAGTTTTTGACCTTATATGGAACCTCCTATCTGAAAATTTGAGAATTCTTAAAAAATTTGACCAAATCTTGATGTCCCCAATCCTATGTCTTGTATGTTTTTTCCACGTGTCTTGACATCCAATGTATCCCTGCTAAGTTTGGTGAAGATCTGAGTATGTAGTTTTTGACCTTATATGGAACCTCCTATCTGAAAATTTGAAAATTCTTAAAAAATCCGTCGAAAATCTTGATGTCTCCAATCTCTTGTTTTGTACATTTTTTCCACGTGTCTTGACATCCAATGTATCCCTGCAATGTTTGGTGAAGATCTGAGTATGTAGTTTTTGACCTTATATGGAACCTCCTATCTGAAAATTTGAAAATTCTTAAAAAATTCGTTCAAAATCTTGATGTCTCCAATCTCTTGTTTTGTACGTTTTTTCCACGTGTCTTGACATCCAATGTATCCCTGCAAAGTTTGGTGAAGATCTGAGTATGTAGTTTATGATCTTATCTGGAACCTCCCATCTGAAAATTTGAAAATTCCTAAAAAATCCGTCCAAAATCTTGATGACCCCAATCTCTTGTTTTGTACGTTTTTTCCACGTGTCTTGACATCCAATGTATCCCTGCAAAGTTTGGTGAAGATCTGATTATGTGGTTTTTGACCTTATACGGAACCTCCTTTCTGAAAATTTGAAAATTCTTAAAAAATTCGTCCAAAATCTTGATGTCTCCAATTTCTTGTTTTGTACGTTTTTCCCACGTGTCTTGACATCCAATGTATCCATGCAAAGTTTGGTGAAGATCTGAGTATGTCGTTTTTGACCTTATCTGGAACCTCCCATCTGAAAATTTGAAAATTCTTAAAAAATTCGTCGAAAATCTTGATGTCTCCAATCTCTTGTTTTGTACGTATTTTCCACGTGTCTTGACATGCAAAGTATCCCTGCAACGTTTGGTGAAGATCTGAGTATGTAGTTTTTGACCTTATCTGGAACCTCCTATCTGAAAATTTGAAAATTCTTAAAAAATTCGTCCAAAATCTTGATGTCTCCAATCTCTTGTTTTGTACGTTTTTTCCACGTGTCTTGACATCCAATGTATCACTGCAAATTTTGGTGAAGATCTGAGTATGTAGTTTTTGTCCTTATATGGAACCTCCCATCTGAAAATTTGAAAATTCCTAAAAAATCCGTCCAAAATCTTGATGACCCCAATCTCTTGTTTTGTACGTTTTTTCCACGTGTCTTGACATCCAATGTATCCCTGCAAAGTTTGGTGAAGATCTGAGTATGTAGTTTTTGACCTTATACGGAACCTCCTTTCTGAAAATTTGAAAATTCTTAAAAAATTCGTCAGAAATCTTGATGTCTCCAATTTCTTGTTTTGTACGTCTTTTCCACGTGTCTTGACATCCAATGTATCCATGCAAAGTTTGGTGAAGATCTGAGTATGTCGTTTTTGACCTTATCTGGAACCTCCCATCTGAAAATTTGAAAATTCTTAAAAAATTCGTCGAAAATCTTGATGTATCCAATCTCTTGTTTTGTACGTTTTTTCCACGTGTCTTGACATGCAAAGTATCCCTGCAACGTTTGGTGAAGATCTGAGTATGTAGTTTTTGACCTTATCTGGACCCTCGTATCTGAAAATTTGAAAATTCTTCAAAAATTCGTCCAAAATCTTGATGTCTCCAATCTCTTGTTTTGTACGTTTTTTCCACGTGTCTTGACATCCAATGTATCCCTGCAATGTTTGGTGAAGATCTGAGTATGTAGTTTTTGACCTTATATGGAACCTCCTATCTGAAAATTTGAAAATTCTTAAAAAATTTGACCAAAATCTTGATATCCCCAATCCTATGTTTTGTATGTTTTTTCCACGTGTCTTGACATCCAATGTATCCCAGTAAAGTTTGGTGAAGATCTCAGTATGTAGTTTTAGACCTTATCTGGAACCTCCTATCTGAAAATTTGAAAACTTTTAAAAAATTCGTCCAAAATATTGATGTCTCCAATCTCTTGTTTTGTACGTTTTTTCCACGTGTCTTGACCTCCAATGTATCCCTGCAATGTTTGGTGAAGATCTGAGTATGTAGTTTTTGACCTTATATGGAACCTCCTATCTGAAAATTTGAAAATTCTTAAAAAATTCGTCCAAAATCTTGATGTCTCCAATCTCCTGTTTTGTACGTTTTTTCCACGTGTCTTGACATCCAATGTATCCCTGCAAAGTTTGGTGAAGATCTGAGTATGTAGTTTTTGACCTGATATGGAACCTGAAAATTTGAAAATTCTTAAAAAATTTGACCAAAATCTTGATGTCCCCAATCCTAGGTCTTGTATGTTTTTTTACGTGTCTTGACATCCAATGTATCCCTGCAAAGTTTGGTGAAGATCTGAGTATGTCGTTTTTGACCTTATCTGGAACGTCCCATCTGAAAATTTGAAAATTCTTAAAAAATTCGTCGAAAATCTTGATGTCTCCAATCTCTTGTTTTGTACGTTTTTTCCACGTGTCTTGACATGCAAAGTATCCCTGCAACGTTTGGTGAAGATCTGAGTATGTAGTTTTTGACCTTATCTGGAACCTCCTATCTGAAAATTTGAAAATTCTTAAAAAATTCGTCCAAAATCTTGATGTCTCCAATCTCTTGTTTTGTACGTTTTTCCACGTGTCTTGACATCCAATGTATCCCTGCAATGTTTGGTGGAGATCTGAGTATGTAGTTTTTGACCTTATCTGGAACCTCCTATCTGAAAATTTGAAAATTCTTCAAAAATTCGTCCAAAATCTTGATGTCTCCAATCTCTTGTTTTGTACGTTTTTTCCACGTGTCTCGACCTCCAATGTAACCCTGCAAAGTTTGGTGAAGATCTGAGTATGTCGTTTTTGACCTTATCTGGAACATCCTTTCTGAAAATTTGAAAATTCTTAAAAAATTCGTCGAAAATCTTGATGTCTCTAATCTCTTGTTTTGTACGTTTTTTCCACGTGTCTTGACATCCAATGTATCCCTGCAAAGTTTAGTGAAGATCTGAGTATGTAGTTTTTGACCTTATATGGAACCTCCTTTCTGAAAATTTGAAAATTCTCAAAAAATTCGTCCATAATCTTGATGTCTCCAATCTCTTGTTTTTTACGTTTTTTCCACGTGTCTTGACATCCAATGTATCCCTGCAAAGTTTGGTGAAGATCTGAGTATGTAGTTTTTTACCTTATATGGAACCTCCTTTCTGAAAATTTGAAAATTCTTAAAAAATTCGTCCAAAATCTTGATGTCTCCAATCTCTTGTTTTGTACGTTTTTTCCACGTGTCTTGACATCCAATGTATCCCTGCAAAGTTTGGTGAAGATCTGAGTATGTAGTTTTTGACCTTATATGGAACCTCCTTTCTGAAAATTTGAAAATTCTTAAAAAATTCGTCCAAAATCTTGATGTTTCCAATCTCTTGTTTTGTACGTTTTTTCCACGTGTCTTGACATCCAATGTATCCCTGCAAAGTTTGGTGAAGATCTGAGTATGTAGTTTTTGACCTTATATGGAACCTGAAAATTTGAAAATTCTTAAAAAATTTGACCAAATCTTGATGTCCCCAATCCTAGGTCTTGTATGTTTTTTCCACGTGTCTTGACATCCAATGTATCCCTGCAAAGTTTGGTGAAGATCTGAGTATGTAGTTTTTGACCTTATATGGAACCTCCTATCTGAAAATTTGAAAATTCTTAAAAAATTCGACCAAAATCTTGATGTCCCCAATACTATGTTTTGTATGTTTTTTCCACGTGTCTTGACATCCAATGTATCCATGCAAAGTTTGGTGAAGATCTGAGTATGTAATTTTTGACCTTATATGGAACCTCCCATCTGAAAATTTGAAAATTCTTAAAAAATTCGTCCAAAATCTTGATGACCCCAATCTCTTGTTTTGTACGTTTTTTCCACGTGTCTTGACATGCAAAGTATCCCTGCAACGTTTGGTGAAGATCTGAGTATGTAGTTTTTTACATTATATAGAACCTCCTTTTTGAAAATTTGAAAATTCTTAAAAAATTCGTCCAAAATCTTGATGTCCCCAATCCTATGTTTTGTATGTTTTTTCCACGTGTCTTGACATCCAATGTATCCATGCAAAGTTTGGTGAAGATCTGAGTATGTCGTTTTTGACCTTATCTAGAACCATCCATCTGAAAATTTGAAAATTTTGAAAAAATTCGTCCAAAATCTTGATGTCTCCAATCTCTTGTTTTGTACGTTTTTTCCACGTGTCTTGACATCCAATGTATCCCTGCAATGTTTGGTGAAGATCTGAGTATGTAGTTTTTGATCTTATATGGAACCTCCTTTCTAAAAATTTGAAAATTCTTAAAAAATTCGTCCAAAATCTTGATGTCCCCAATCTCTTGTTTCGTACGTTTTTTCCACGTGTCTTGACATGCAAAGTATCCCTGCAACGTTTGGTGAAGATCTGAGTATGTCGTTTTTGACCTTATCTGGAACCTCCCATCTGAAAATTTGAAAATTCTTAAAAAATTCGTCCAAAATCTTGATGTCTCCAATCTCTTGTTTTGTACGTTTTTTCCACGTGTCTTGACATCCAATGTATCCCTGCAAAGTCTGGTGAAGATCTGAGTATGAAGTTTTTGACCTTATCTGGAACCTCCTATCTGAAAATTTGAAAATTGTTAAAAAATTCGTCCAAAACCTTGATGTCTCCAATCTCTTGTTTTGTACGTTTTTCCCACGTGTCTTGACATCCAATGTATCCCGGCAAAGTTTGGTGAAGATCTGAGTATGTAGTTTTTGACCTTATCTGGAACCTCATTTCTGAAAATTTGAAAATTCCTCAAAAATTCGTCCAAAATCTTGATGTCTCCAATCTCTTGTTTTGTACGTTTTTTCCACGTGTCTTGACATCCAATGTATCCCTGCAAAGTTTGGTGAAGATCTGAGTATGTAGTTTTTGACCTTATCTGGAACCTCCTATCTGAAAATTTGAAAATTCTTAAAAAATTCGACCAAAATCTTGATGTCCCCAATCCTATGTTTTGTATGTTTTTTCCACGTGTCTTGACATCCAATGTATCCATGCAAAGTTTGGTGAAGATCTGAGTATGTCGGTTTTGACCTTATCTGGAACATCATTTCTGAAAATTTGAAAATTCTTAAAAAATTCGTCGAAAATCTTGATGTCTCCAATCTCTTGTTTTGTACGTTTTTTCCACGTGTCTTGACATGCAGAGTATCCCTGCAAAGTTTGGTGAAGATCTGAGTATGTCGTTTTTGACCTTATCTGGAACCTCCCATCTGAAAATTTGAAAATTCTTAAAAAATTCGTCCAAAATCTTGATGTCTCCAATCTCTTGTTTTGTACGTTTTTTCCACGTGTCTTGACATGCAAAGTATCCCTGCAACGTTTGGTGAAGATCTGAGTATGTAGTTTTTGACCTTATCTGGAACCTCATTACTGAAAATTTGAAAATTCCTCAAAAATTCGTCCAAACTCTTGATGTCTCCAATCTCTTGTTTTGTACGTTTTTTCCACGTGTCTTGACATCCAATGTATCCCTGCAAAGTTTGGTGAAGATCTGAGTATGTAGTTTTTGACCTTATCTGGAACCTCCTATCTGAAAATTTGAAAATTCTTAAAAAATTCGTCCAAAATCTTGATGTCTCCAATCTCTTGTTTTGTACGTTTTTCCACGTGTCTTCACATCCAATGTATCCCTGCAAAGTTTGGTGAAGATCTGAGTATGTAGTTTTTGACCTTATATGGAACCTCCTTTCTGAAAATTTGAAAATTCTTAAAAAATTCGTCCAAAATCTTGATGTCACCAATCCTATGTTTTGTATGTTTTTTCCACGTGTCTTGACATCCAATGTATCCATACAAAGTTTGGTGAAGATCTGAGTATGTCGTTTTTGACCTTATCTGGAACCTCCCATCTGAAAATTTGAAAATTCTTAAAAAATTCGTCCAAAATCTTGATGTCTCCAATCTCTTGTTTTGTACGTTTTTTCCACGTGTCTTGACATCCAATGTATCCCTGCAAAGTTTGGTGAAGATCTGAGTATGTAGTTTTTGACCTTATCTGGAACCTCCCATCTGAAAATTTGAAAATTCCTAAAAAATCCGTCCAAAATCTTGATGACACCAATCTCTTGTTTTGTACGTTTTTTCCACGTGTCTTGACATCCAATGTATCCCTGCAAAGTTTGGTGAAGATCTGAGTATGTAGTTTTTGACCTTATATGGAACCTCCTATCTGAAAATTTGAAAATTCTTAAAAAATTTGACCAAAATCTTGATGTCCCCAATCCTATGTCTTGTATGTTTTTTCCACGTGTCTTGACATCCAATGTATCCCTGCAGAGTTTGGTGAAGATCTGAGTATGTCGTTTTTGACCTTATCTGGAACATCCTTTCTGAAAATTTGAAAATTCTTAAAAAATTCGTCCAAAATCTTGATGTCCCCAATCTCTTGTTTTGAACGTTTTTTCCACGTGTCTTGACATCCAATGTATCCCTGCAAAGTTTGGTGAAGATCTGAGTATGTCGTTTTTGACCTTATCTGGAACCTCCTATCTGAAAATTTGAAAATTGTTAAAAAATTCGTCCAAAATCTTGATGTCTCCAATCTCTTGTTTTGAACGTTTTTCCCACGTGTCTTGACATCCAATGTATCCCTGCAAAGTTTGGTGAAGATCTGAGTATGTAGTTTTTGACCTTATCTGGAACCTCATTTCTGAAAATTTGAAAATTCCTCAAAAATTCGTCCAAAATCTTGATGTCTCCAATCTCTTGTTTTGTACGTTTTTTCCACGTGTCTTGACATCTAATGTATCCCTGCAAAGTTTGGTGAAGATCTGAGTATGTAGTTTTTGACCTTATCTGGAACTTCCAATCTGAAAATTTGAAAATTCTTAAAAAATTCGTCCAAAATCTTGATGTCTCCAATCTCTTGTTTTGTACGTTTTTTCCACGTGTCTTGACATCCATTGTATTCCTGCAATGTTTGGTGAAGATCTGAGTATGTAGTTTTTGACCTTATATGGAACCTCCTTTCTGAAAATTTGAAAATTCTTAAAAAATTCGTCCAAAATCTTGATGTCCCCAATCCTATGTTTTGTATGTTTTTTCCACGTGTCTTGACATCCAATGTATCCATGCGAAGTTTGGTGAAGATCTGAGTAAGTCGTTTTTGACCTTATCTAGAACCACCCATCTGAAAATTTGAAAATTTTGAAAAAATTCGTCCAAAATCTTGATGTCTCCAATCTCTTGTTTTGTACGTTTTTTCCACGTGTCTTGACATCCAATGTATCCCTGCAATGTTTGGTGAAGATCTGAGTATGTAGTTTTTGACCTTATATGGAACCTCCTTTCTAAAAATTTGAAAATTCTTAAAAAATTCGTCCAAAATCTTGATGTCCCCAATCTCTTGTTTCGTACGTTTTTTCCACGTGTCTTGACATGCAAAGTATCCCTGCAACGTTTGGTGAAGATCTGAGTATGTCGTTTTTGACCTTATCTGGAACCTCCCATCTGAAAATTTGAAAATTCTTAAAAAATTCGTCCAAAATCTTGATGTCTCCAATCTCTTGTTTTGTACGTTTTTTCCACGTGTCTTGACATCCAATGTATCCCTGCAAAGTTTGGTGAAGATCGGAGTGTGTAGTTTTTGACCTTATATGGAACCTCCTTTCTGAAAATTTGAAAATTCTTAAAAAATTCGTCCAAAATCTTGATGTCCCCAATCTCTTGTTTTGTACGTTTTTTCCACGTGTCTTGACATGCAAAGTATCCCTGCAACGTTTGGTGAAGATCTGAGTATGTAGTTTTTGACCTTATCTGGAACATACTACTGAAAATTTGAAAATTCTTAAAAAATTCGTCCAAAGTCTTGATGTCTCCAATCTCTTGTTTTGTACGTTTTTTCCACGTGTCTTGACATCCAATGTATCCCTGCAAAGTCTGGTGAAGATCTGAGTATGTAGTTTTTGACCTTATCTGGAACCTCCTATCTGAAAATTTGAAAATTGTTAAAAAATTCGTCCAAAATCTTGATGTCTCCAATCTCTTGTTTTGTACGTTTTTCCCACGTGTCTTGACATCCAATGTATCCCTGCAAAGTTTGGTGAAGATCTGAGTATGTAGTTTTTGACCTTATATGGAACCTCCTATCTGAAAATTTGAAAATTCTTAAAAAATTTGACCAAAATCTTGATGTCCCCAATCCTATGTCTTGTATGTTTTTTCCACGTGTCTTGACATCCAATGTATCCCTGCAGAGTTTGGTGAAGATCTGAGTATGTCGTTTTTGACCTTATCTGGAACATCCTTTCTGAAAATTTGAAAATTCTTAAAAAATTCGTCCAAAATCTTGATGTCCCCAATCTCTTGTTTTGAACGTTTTTTCCACGTGTCTTGACATCCAATGTATCCCTGCAAAGTTTGGTGAAGATCTGAGTATGTAGTTTTTGACCTTATCTGGAACCTCCTATCTGAAAATTTGAAAATTGTTAAAAAATTCGTCCAAAATCTTGATGTCTCCAATCTCTTGTTTTGAACGTTTTTCCCACGTGTCTTGACATCCAATGTATCCCTGCAAAGTTTGGTGAAGATCTGAGTATGTAGTTTTTGACCTTATCTGGAACCTCATTTCTGAAAATTTGAAAATTCCTCAAAAATTCGTCCAAAATCTTGATGTCTCCAATCTCTTGTTTTGTACGTTTTTTCCACGTGTCTTGACATCTAATGTATCCCTGCAAAGTTTGGTGAAGATCTGAGTATGTAGTTTTTGACCTTATCTGGAACCTCCAATCTGAAAATTTGAAAATTCTTAAAAAATTCGTCCAAAATCTTGATGTCTCCAATCTCTTGTTTTGTACGTTTTTTCCACGTGTCTTGACATGCAAAGTATCCCTGCAACGTTTGGTGAAAATCTGAGTATGTAGTTTTTGACCTTATATGGAACCTCCTTTCTGAAAATTTGAAAATTCTAAAAAAATTCGTCCAAAATCTTGATGTCCCCAATCCTATGTTTTGTATGTTTTTTCCACGTGTCTTGACATCCAATGTATCCATGCAAAGTTTGGTGAAGATCTGAGTAAGTCGTTTTTGACCTTATCTAGAACCACCCATCTGAAAATTTGAAAATTTTGAAAAAATTCGTCCAAAATCTTGATGTCTCCAATCTCTTGTTTTGTACGTTTTTTCCACGTGTCTTGACATCCAATGTATCCCTGCAATGTTTGGTGAAGATCTGAGTATGTAGTTTTTGACCTTATATGGAACCTCCTTTCTAAAAATTTGAAAATTCTTAAAAAATTCGTCCAAAATCTTGATGTCCCCAATCTCTTGTTTCGTACGTTTTTTCCACGTGTCTTGACATGCAAAGTATCCCTGCAACGTTTGGTGAAGATCTGAGTATGTCGTTTTTGACCTTATCTGGAACCTCCCATCTGAAAATTTGAAAATTCTTAAAAAATTCGTCCAAAATCTTGATGTCTCCAATCTCTTGTTTTGTACGTTTTTTCCACGTGTCTTGACATCCAATGTATCCCTGCAAAGTTTGGTGAAGATCTGAGTATGTAGTTTTTGACCTTATATGGAACCTCCTTTCTGAAAATTTGAAAATTCTTAAAAAATTCGTCCAAAATCTTGATGTCCCCAATCTCTTGTTTTGTACGTTTTTTCCACGTGTCTTGACATGCAAAGTATCCCTGCAACGTTTGGTGTAGATCTGAGTATGTAGTTTTTGACCTTATCTGGAACATACTATCTGAAAATTTGAAAATTCTTAAAAAATTCGTCCAAAATCTTGATGTCTCCAATCTCTTGTTTTGTACGTTTTTTCCACGTGTCTTGACATCCAATGTATCCCTGCAAAGTTTGGTGAAGATCTGAGTATGTAGTTTTTGACCTGATATGGAACCTGAAAATTTGAAAATTCTTAAAAAATTTGACCAAAATCTTGATGTCCCCAATCCTAGGTCTTGTATGTTTTTTCCACGTGTCTTGACATCCAATGCATCCCTGCAAAGTTTGGTGAAGATCTGAGTATGTCGTTTTTGACCTTATCTGGAACCTCCCATCTGAAAATTTGAAAATTCTTAAAAAATTCGTCGAAAATCTTGATGTCTCCAATCTCTTGTTTTGTACGTTTTTTCCACGTGTCTTGACATCCAATGTATCCCTGCAAAGTTTGGTGAAGATCTGAGTATGTAGTTTTTGACCTTATATGGAACCTCCTATCTGAAAATTTGAAAATTCTTAAAAAATTCGACCAAAATCTTGATGTCCCCAAACCTATGTTTTG